>NC_046383.1:27932042-28232042 GCF_011125445.2 Fundulus heteroclitus | reverse complement strand
CTTAGGTGTTGTGTTCGATACAGCAATGTCCTTGGAGAACCATTCCAAACAATTAGTTAGAAACTGTTATTTCCAACTAAGAAATATCTCCAAATTAAGACCATTGGTATCAAAGGGTGAGTTGGAAATGATTATTCATGCTTTTATCTCCTCACGGTTGGACTATTGCAACAGTCTTTTTACATGCTTGAGCAAGAAGGAGCTAAACCGTCTTCAGGTTGTCCAGAACTCTGCTGCAAGGCTTTTAACTCACATAAACAAAAGAGATCACATTACCCCAGTATTAGCAGCTTTGCACTGGTTACCGGTCCAGTATAGAATCCAGTTCAAAATTCTTGTACTTACTTTTAAAGCCCTGCATGGTCTAGCTCCTCCCTACATTTCTGAGCTGATACAGCTCCATACTCCGACCCATAGTCTTAGGTCACTGGGCCAATCATTGTTAGTGGTCCCACGCACTTATTTTAAAACTAAAGGGGATCGCTCATTCCAGGCAGTGGCTCCGAGGCTGTGGAATGTTTTGCCTCTCTCTTTACGTTGTTTGAACTCTGTTGCTTCTTTTAAAAAGCAACTAAAGACGCTGCTATTCAAGCAGGCTTTTTATTAGATATGTGGGTTTTATGGTTTCGTTTGTATGTTTTTCCATTTTGTTTTAAAATGCTGTTTAGTATTGCTGTATACTGTTTTTTTTTTTTGTTGTTGTTTGTATTTGTATTTTACTGTGAAGCACTTTGTGATTTTTATCTGAGAAAAGTGCTATATAAATAAATTTTACTTACTTACTTACTCATATTAGATTGAACAGCTGTTTCTAATGCTACTATAAATGGATAAAACTGTCCAATTAATTGCTAAAAGTAGGGGTGTGTGGGTGGAGCATGGAGGGAACAGAGATTGTTTCATATGAACTGTCTGATCATTTCTGACTGCCTGAGGTCATGTTGACTCACGCTGTTGTGAGGTGAGCAGTCTTTTCTAAGCCACGTTTCCTCAGCAGCTTGGTCAGCAGGCTGTAACCAGACCTCAGGGAAGATTAAAGGCTAAAGAGCAGCAGTGTGTAGTGATGGAAGCACAGCATAGTGAAGTCCTCGCATCATGGCTTTATTACACTTTAATGTGACCCAGAATTGCTTCAAAGGCTAAAGAAGACAGACCACCAAATATTATTCTGAGAAATACTATTTTATTTGACTGTTATGGACAAAATGTAATAGTGTTTTTTTATGGGAATTATGAAGAATTTCACCAAACATACCTAAAAATAAACAGAAATCTTAAAATGACGGCAGTTTTTTTTTCTAAATCTTAAAACAGCATTTAGCATTCAGCAAAAAAAATATAAAAAATACACAAAGAAAAATCAAAAACAGTCAAAATGATGACCGCTTCTTCACATTGAAAATGAAATATCATACTAAACAGTCTGGTTTGTTAAATAGCTTTTACTATATCACAGTCCTGGATGATCGCATATCAACTGCATCTCAGTGGTCATTCAGTGTAAAAATATTCATGTATAAATAGTACCTTTAGACATTTGAAGTAACTGATTCTTAAAGACCATTACGTATTGATGCTTGATGAGCCATTTGAATGCAATAAATATACATATATAGAGAGAGATTTATTTTGCAAACCAAAGCCAGGCTAAGGTATAAGTAAGCCATCTAACCTACTCTCACACCAGCAGCCCCACCTCCGGTAAGAAAAAAATTGCAAAACCGAATTTTGCAATTGGCAATTTCTATTTTATAAATGTATGTTTTTTTTTTTAAACCAGCATTATTCATACAAAACAAAAGTTTTATTCTCTTTGAAAACCAAATTTGTCTAGAAGCAAAACAAGCTCATTATTTCAAGCGGCATTAAAAATCACGTAGTGACCGATGTGGTTGGAGCAACCCACATTCTGGTTACAGTGTAGCATCTTTAAGCTATTTTAAATTATATAAATGGGAACAATGAGGCAAAACAATAGGAATAAGTAATCATTGTAATAGATGATCTAAAGTGAGGCAAACCGATGTAAAAGGCTGAAAAGGGAAGTTTTATAAATATGGAAATAAATGTTTAAGAAATATTACATTTATTCAGAGTTGATCAGTCCCTCCAAAGTACAAGGACATGGGTTTAATGTTTTAGGATTGAGGGGAAAGAAAAGGAGGAGGTGAAAGTCTTGGAACCACCAGAGCCCATCATCTTCCAACAAAGCGCCCCTCCAAGGTCTAAAATCAGACTGTTTCATTCACAAAACCTGCTGAACTTAGCTTATTTTAACTTAACAACCACTTAAACTAGCAGGCTATTAGTTCTGGTAAATGTATTTTGGATGTCTTAGTATTTGATTTGAAACGGGGCCGGATGTGAAGGGAAATGACCCGAAGAAAGACACTCAGTGATGCTGGAACACGTAGATAGAGGAAAACTGGGGTCTTGCATTTATGCTCAATGCTTAATATCTCGACTCTTATACTGTCATCAGGCAGTTCACAGATGTGTTCGCAAACGTAGCAAATGAAGCAATACAACGAATAACCATGGAGGCAGCAGGGCGCGGTATACCTCAAGGGAGATCAGCAAAGATAAAGAAGAAGAAGAAGAAGAAATCAATGACATTCCAACTTAAGTTAAACAAAAGCATTTGACAGTGACACTTGACAACGTTAGAACGTTACGTAAAGGGAGCATAAATGTGTCTTTACACAAAAAATAGGTAGTTCTATAGCAAATTGTGTAAACAAAAAGCTGGATTGCAACTGAATATTAAGGGTTGATCTGATGGGGTAAGGTTTGTTGATGGCTTCTTTCTTACTGAACCCCTGTATGCTACTCTCTTCTCACCAGCATGTAGTTTCCAAAGAGGGATTGCCTCAAGGAGCTGTTCAGAGGCAGAGTCGCGGTTACATATGAGCATTTTTATCAGAGAAACTTAGACGATAAGAACAGGAGTTCATTAAAAACTTGGATGGATGCCACTTGTGTGTAACAAGAGGTTATTCTGGCTACGCCTGAAAGTGTGGCAAGGACATTTTAAAGAGACCTTAAGCAAAGTCCTGAAGGCAGGGAAAAGGTCACATCTGAGGTGTCACTTTAGGTTACAAAAGGGTCATCTTCATTCTTTTACGCTGTTCATAAATTTTCAGCTGGAAACCACAATAATGTTGCGTAAATGTACAAATATGCATAATAAAGTCAATATTAGCTGAGTTGTGGTGAGTGATGGTAAGTGGAACAGCCCCAAATGTAATGCTGCTTAGGGCCTCCTATAACCTGGGTCGGTTATAGCCATTACTGTTGAGCCATTACAAATATTTTTTTTAAGGGAATAATATGTTTAACATTCACTAGAGAGATAAATCCCTTCAGAGCATCTGATTCCCAGCAGGCACTGTATAAAATCTCTAATAGGCTACATGTTGTGGCTCATGTAAATAATATTTGTGGCTGATCTCATGAAATCTATATTGAATAGCTGTCCAATGTCAGTGGTTTCTTCCTCATGTCTTTCCCCTTAAGAACATTAATATTAATGGAAGAAGAAGGCTGACCAAGCTCTCAGTCACTCTCCCTCCTCCCCCTTCCCTCCTTCTTATACGCAGACCCTGGAACCAGTAAGGCGCACACACACACGCCGGCAGCCTGTCTCAGCTTCCGTACCGCTCTAGTTTCCGTACCTCCGACCCTCCCTGCAGCCTTCTGCCTTGGATATCAGCCCGCCTGCTGCGTGGATCACCGGTAAGAAAAGCTTATCTCTCCTTCTCTCCTCAGTTTCGTCTTTGTCCCTGGGACTGATGGCGGCTCCGGTTCGCCGTGAGTCAAACAAAGGGCTGGGGTGTGGCTGGATGGGAAGAAGCTTGGCTGCCGATGGCAACAGTGAAATAACGTTAACGAACTGATGCTGAGGATGAAGATAATAGTGGCAATGACGAGCAAAGCAATACTGATGGTCTTTTTAGGGGTTTATAATGGTTGTATCGTTATTACCTTGTGACACAGATAGAAGGTTGCTTTGATTAGCAATAAATTCATATTTAAAGATTCTGCATTGCGCTCAGTAAGCCTGACACCACATCAAGCTGAACGGTTAGGCCCCGTTCCAGTCCACAGTAGTGGGAATAATCTAACAAAAGCTCGTCCTGCTTACGAAGCTCTGCGGGCTCGTGGGCGTGAAACAAATCAGTCAGACGTACCGGGATCTGGGCAGCGACAAGACTGATCCGTTAGGTCTGAAGCCGTAGGTCTCACTGCGGTGGAGCCTGCGGACGGATCGTGCACTGCATCCACAAAGCTGCAAGAGGGGGATGCAGTAGAAAAAGAGACAGGCAGAGTGAGGGAGGATGCAGCGAGAACAAAGACCGAAGCCATCAGAGAGAGAGAGGGTGGAGGGGGTGGAGGGGGGGTGGGGGGGGGGGAAGAAATCAGACACAAAAGAGAGAAGACACAGCTGGGTAAAACAGGCACATGTTAGCCACAGAGGCATGTGAGAGCAGCAGACATGCATGTAGACTGAGCATGTGTGGGAGGCAACCACTTGTCAGAGCAGCACATGTTGTAGCCACTCCCTTGCAAGACAGCTGACGGCCCTCACTTTGGATTTCCATTTACCTCAAATGGCATTTATCTTAAACGGCAGCCTATATGCAGCGAGCTGCAGTGCACGTTCCACATGATGCTTGAAAAGAGAAGGTCAAAACGGCGCGCTGAGTTTCCTGTCTCATCCTTCACAGCCAAAATGTCGGACAAGCCAGACATGACTGAGATCGCCCGTTTCGACAAGACAAAGCTGAAGAAGACCGAGACGAAAGAGAAAAACCCCCTGCCCACCAAAGAGAGTGAGTGCCACCCCCCCCCCCCCCCCCACCACACCACCTTAATCTGCATGTACCAGTCCTTCATCCTCTGCAGCAATCCCCACCCTCCATCATCACCTTTCCACATACTCAGCAAAGACAGCGGCGAAACAAATGGCTGCAGTCTGAGCAAACCAAAAAAAAGCTGCACCTACTTCCAGGTTCACTGCAATGCGAGCCTAAACCAATAGCATCTTTTTCTCTCTTCTTTTGCAGCCATTGAGCAGGAGAGGAAAGGCGATGCCACACCTTGACTTGAGCACATGAAGAAAAGGAGCTGAGATGCCACAGGAATTAAGCACTTTCTTTTTGATTATCCCAGTATTTGAATTTCCTACATTGTCTTCAGAAAAAGGGTGCTCTCTGAGTTCCCCTGGGGTGCTAAAAGGATATTTGGCATCCTAACATGTGGGGCTCTCTTAAAAATCTGAAACACTTCAGCCTGGGTGCCCGTCTTGTGCTGTTAGCCTGTAGCTAGCATGTCTCCATTATTGCCAAACTAGGAAGGGGTGAAGTGATGTAGCACAGGGAGAGAAGCAAGGCATCCAGGCTGGAACGTTGCAGGGGGTGGGGGTTGTCTGTGGACGCAAGGTCAACTGAAATCAATCCATGTGGGCTTTTTTCTTATCAAACTTTTTACTTTTCTTTATGTAATAAACATGAAGACACGGAAAGCAGTCTGTTTTGTGCTTTTTGAGCCCTAATTTGTGTCAGTGTACAAATTGTTAGTATATATTTACACTAATTGTGGCGAATTGATGTGCTGCCTTAATTTAGAACAATGCACATAAGGAATCAATCGCAAATGGTTTCATAATTTTTCGAAAATCAGTTCTGAAAGATACATTTGTTCCTCCCCAGGCGAGCAATTGATGCTAACACTTATTCTACACTACTGCTACATGGGAAGGGAGAACATTGTCTAAATGAGAAATCTTATCTAAAGCAGTTAATTGTCGATCATTTAGCATAAGTTCACTGCTCTCTCAGTAGATTTAGAGAAAGAGGTTTGCGGGTTAGAATTCTGATTTCTAATGCCTAACCTTAAGGGGTTGGGGGGAGTTTGGGTGAGAACCTAAAGTAATTCAGAGTTTATCCACATTAATTTCTTGTAATGGGATTGACTTGCTCACAAAACGAAATTAGACTTAAGTTTATGTCGCTCTTCGGTTGTCACCTCATCTGATGGAGGAAAAATCTAATCAGATTTTACAGATTGGGTCAGATTTTACAGATTGGTCAAAAAATCCTATCTAAGGAAACCCAGTAGATTGCATCAAAGTCCCAACAAGCAGCATTCACTCCTGAAGAAGCATAGAGCCACAGGGAGAGTCGTCTGTATTGTCCATGGCTTTGCAGCAATCCCTCATACTGAGCAAGCATGAAGCAACAGTGGAAAGAAAAACTCCCCATTAACGGGAAGGAAAAACCTGCAGCAGAACCGGGCTCAGTATGAACAGTCATCTGCCTCGACCGACTGGGGGTTACAGAAGACAGAGCAGAGACACAACAAGAGAGACAAACAAGCACAGAAGCACACATTGATCCAGCAATCTGTTCTATATTAGATGGTAGTAGTGGGTGATCTGTCTTCCTTGGATGATGTCACAGTTAACAGAACACCAGACCAGGTGCACCTACTATGAAGAAATAAAAATGACAGAGAACAAAAAGTTATAAGCTGAAATGACAACAAGCAATGCAAATTGGAGAACAGTAGGAGAACTCAGCAGAGTGAGAGAAATAGACCCTGATGTTGTCCAGCAGCCTAAGCCTATAGCAGCATAACTATAGAGGTAGCTCAGGGTAACCTAACTATAAGCTTTGTCAAAAAGGAAATTTTTAATATGTATATATGTATTAATATTTTTGGATTTTTTTAGTTGTAGCTTCCAGGATTTGCACAGGCATCTTGACATCACTTGACACAATCAGCCAATACATTTTCAGATATAATAATTGATCACTGTCACATGAGAGAAGGGTGCTGCTGCTTCTGCTATAGTCTACTGCGCATAAAAAACAATAAAAGAGTCTCATTTTATTTAAAGGTATTTTAAATGTTATTTGACATGTTTAATGATCAAATGTAGGCTGGGCCGCAGCCCTACTGGTTCCGCGGTCCTTAAAACCACCAATAAGGAACTGATAATGTCCTACCTCAGATCCAGAATTAGTTGTTCAGTTACTTTTCTTAGAACAGACTCTGTACCTCCTATGTTTCTCAGCTGAAATGGAAAGTCTCGACAACTCGTTCTGTTCTTTCAGCCTGAAAGCGGTTCTGTGAAAGGGAGGTATGGCAGGCTAATCTGGGTCCAGGTCAATTGATTAGTCCAGAACCACAATGGATGCTTGGGAAAATCTTTTCTCTAAAGAAACTCTCCGAGGTGCTTTAAGATGAGCACACTGATATATATATATATATATATATATATATATATATATATATATATATATATATATATATATATACACCTTCTGAGGTGCCCTCTAGCCTGTTAAAAAAATAGCACAACCCTCCAGTGAGCTGCATCTAAATGTTATTTTATTCAATTGCTCTTTCTTTTTAATCATAGTTGTATTTACATAGATTTGAAATGACAAAAGAAGTAAAAACATGTTTATATTACTTAAAGTAATATAAACTAGTTAAGGTGAGCTTTAATTCTTCTATTCCAAAGGTCAGTACAGGTAGCCCTTCGTATCACACAGTACCAATGAAGTAGCTCTCAGTTTCAAAACTGTTGGTGACCCTTGGTCTAGCTTATACAAGATAGTTTTTCTTTTTGCTCTCTTTTCATTTGTGAACCATAACTTCACAGTATATGTTTGTGACTAGGGCTCTAAATACCCTTTATAATGACTTCTAGCTGCTGGTCCTAGTTCATGTTCCTTGACCTTTCACGGGATCAAAAGTACTCTCTATCATGGGAAAGAAAGGAGCTTCGGAATGCTGTGCCGATTTATGGACAACCTTTAATTGCGACGTTATTACGTGACGGAAACGCACACGGATGATGAGAGACAAATCCGGGTCTACAGCTTTACCGAAAATGAACTACAAAGTGCGTGCACTCTTCTCTCTGGACATTTTACGTTGATTTCCGTGAGGGGGTTGTGCTGCTATGTCATGCTACGCAGAGGATTGTGGGATACCTTAAGGCTTACGGTCACAGGGTTCCTAGGCAAAACTAGCCACGAGAGGAAGCTTACAGGCTTCTTTTCCTACCTCCTTCCTTACTGACTGCACTATTTGGACAGCACTTATCATGGCGATCGCTGACACACTTCAACTTTGGCTAAAGAGTCCTTACTCAATAAGGGTGTTTGGATGATTCATTGATTGATAAGGTACTGTCCCCAGACCAGAGTTGCGTCACATCCAAGGTTTCCAACGTGTAGTTATAACTAATAAAAAGACACGTTTAAATTTCAGAGTTTAGTGTCCTCAACGTGAACCAATGTTGGATTCTTTTTAAAAATGATAATTAAAGTTTTCTGAACTGGTTAAATTTGGGGAAATTTTATCATTTATGTAACTGATGCTTTGACACATTTTACATGCATTCAGACAAGACTTCTATTGAGTATAACACCTGAGGGAAATACAAACATCCATTCCCTGAGATTCAGAAGAACATGAGACATTGTTCTGGTTAAAGCAAATGGTTATGTTAAAGATGTTTTTAAAATACTTAAACATAAGCGGTTTTTATGGGTGACAAATAACAACACAATAACAAAAAAATGACTAAATGCATTTGCATATGTATTTGATTAAAACTAGTTTACTGTTAGATTATTCTAAAAAAAAAAAAAAGTTTCTATGTAAGGCACGGTGGGAGGATTTACTGGACGGTAACCAGGGAGCTTCGAAAATCACAAAATGCTCCGAAAATCATTGGGGTCATGTTGGCGTCCAAAATCTTTAACTTGAGGATCATGATGTCTTAATACATCATGCAGAGTCCCTTTTGCTATTGTCCTGTTGAACCAAACAAGCACGTTGTCAAACACCTATGAACACTGAGCAGGTTTGCCAGTTGTGTTTTCAGAGGGAACATGGACTTCACCATTTCTACAAATGCTCGTTTTCAAACTTTGAGTAGAGTCAGAAAGACGTCAGGCTGCCTGTCCACTTTTTTTCCTGTTGATGAATCTGATTTCCAAATAACATAAAACATACATTTAGACTACTTAGGTGCATTTTACTTTTTTGCCTCAGTCCTGCCTATAAGTAGGAAGCAACCCATATAAGTTAGTCAATCTTAGTTTTTTTGCTTACTCCATTATGCGTCTTTTAACAATGTTTTATTTATTTATTTATTTATTTATTGATGTTTAAAATGTGCATACAAAAACATTTGAATAATTTTAGATGTTAAATTGTTATAAACGATGAACATTTTCTTCTGAATTTACTAAACTCAGCATGCATAGGAGGTTCTGCCCTAGGTTGCCGATGTCATGGGTTTTAAATCTTGTTTTTTATCAAGAATGTATTTCGACATGAAAAATCTAAGTTTCATAAACGGATCTGACATCAAGGTATTTTGCAAGACAAACAAGACCAAATCATAAACCTGATGTGGTCCTAACTCAATACAAAGTAAGTTTGTAAAAGGTTTAAGTAATTTTCAAGTCAAGGAATTTAGTTTACTAATAATTTTCAGTCTTCCCAACTTTCTCATGTGTTATTTATTGAGGTTTTTTGACTTAGATTTGAGAGGAAAAATAAATAAGTAGATAAAACGGAAAGGTTTGTTAAATACTAGAAGGATTATTATTATTATTATTATTATTATTATTATTATTATTATTATTATTATTATTATTAGTAGTAGTAGTAGTAGTAGTAGTAGTAGTAGTAGTAGTAGTAGTAGGAGTAGTAATGGTGCCAATACTGTTACTGAGTAATGTTATTCGTATGGAAGAGCAATTTAAAAAAAAAAAAATCATAACAGGAAAAACCTGAACCTTAGCCACATTGCCTAAATGATAAAATAGCGCTGAAATTTCACTAATTAAAACCGATCAGAATAGACAAAATCACCAGTAAATCCATAAACTAATAATTCAAGCATTAGTTTATGAAGAGACATAAACCACTTATTGTTGAATTCAATTACAGCGACTTCAACCACTATATAGGGCCATTTAGTTAAAGATCACCTGCCATTACGCCCCCTCATGCCCCCCCCCCCCCCCCCCCCCCCCCCCCCTCACACCCCAGACCTCCAGGCTGGCGTCTCCACTCCTGCCACCCAAACTCGACCTGTCAGAACTGTCACCTTGTGAGCCTTTATTGCTCCATTTCTCTCACCTCGGATGGGAGAGAAGATGTCTTTACATATCACATTGTCGACGTGTATTCCAGAGGCAATTTATTTAAAATCTACAATAAACCCTCTGTATTCGTTAAATTAAACGTGTATACGTTTTTTTTTTTGTTGTTGTTGTCCTAATTTGACATGGTTGTAAAATGTCTCTGTGAAAACAACCTGATAATGGGTTGAAAAGAGGTAATAAAACTTGATTGCCACTTGATTTCTAGTTTCGATGTCCCAGAGCCGTCCAGCGCTCACGCTGACAAAAAATAAATAGGCTTTTGCGCGTTGTCATTATTAATCAATTAAAGCATGAAATCGACTTTTAGTTAAGCGGGGATCGTGGAGCTGGTGCTGAAGGGCTCTTGGTTTCAGTCTTGCGGGACAATGAATGAGGGTGATATCTAATTAGAAAGGATTATCCTCACCCTCGGCCGGCCCGGCCACTCCCCTATTGTCCAGCGCGCTGAGTGGATTGTTGTTTTTAGGGATTTTGAGTGTTTTAAAGTGGATTTAATGGGAAATCTGGAACGTTAATCACTGGCTTAGACAGATTCAGTAAAAGTTTGTGGAACGGCAGAAACTGTCATGATGAGTTTTGACCATGGGACTGATTACGTGGAATCAAGAAAATTAACCGGAGGGGTAAGTGGATTATTTGTTTATAATGAAAATCCAAACTACATATTATTACATTTTGTTTAGTCATTTTTTTTTTTTTTTTTTTTTTTTTTTTGGATTGGTCGAATTTGGATAATGTCCAATAAAATGACCACAGACCTGAGCGGTTCGACCCTAAAACAAATGCGCTCATGCGCCTGTAAATTCCAGACTTTTTTCGCACCGAGTTGTTTCCCAGGGAAACATCTATTATCCTATTATCACGACCGTGTCAATTTCGCCGACGTGTCAGGCGGTATTTGCATGACTATGTTGCGTCCAGCCTGAACAGCTTCGAGGCTTTGTAGTGCCACCGTGTCTCCCGTGACACCGGTGCCATTTCCCAAACATCCCCAACAAGCCGCACTGGCTATGTCTGGATGTGATAACTGTGAGCAGTTTTATGTCTTTTGGGGGACCAGGATGGGACGGTTATTTAATGTTATGGTACCGTAACCGTTTCAGAAACGTGCGGCCGCGGATTAAGAAACAAAACTGGCCTGCGCGCATCCGTGCGTCTATTTAACGGCGCATAATGAGCGGCGCTCTTGTTTAATTCGATTGCATGGGCTTGTATTCGTGGGAAAAGTATATAAGGATTGGAGTCTGAGAGCGACAGGTGAATGAGGGGCTGTTTAGCCGTCTGCGCAGCTGCTTTGAAGTGCACTTATGCACCGACGGCCCCTGTTTGTCAGTGGGACGCGGCAATTAATGTCGTCATTGACGCATTTTCACAGCAAGTCGTTAGCTGGAAGACAAATCTGCCAGCCAGTGGGGCCGGAACGTATAAATATCACCAGAGAGCAGGGATTAGTTGTTCTTCCAAATTCTCTCCTGGTGCGCACATCTGAACACAAGCAAACTAGCTGCCATGGCACAACTGGATGTCCTCTCAGCCGTGGTCTTGTCCATGCTCTGTCTCTTTCAACTTGCCTCCACTTGGTAAATCAGTTATTGATGAAATTAATTTCTAACAGCTCATAATTTGTTAGTTTTTTATATGTCTGTCGTGCTTTAATGTGAATCTCTTGTTTTGTTTTTCTCCGCAGGACAGTGAATAATTTTCTCATGACTGGCCCAAAGGTAAGTATTTGTTTTCCTCGGACTGTGTTATGCGTAAAATCTATTCCGTACGCGCACAAACTATTGCCCTTAATTCGGTTTTATGAATATTAATTATTTAATGAACAATTTTGTGGTAAGTGCTAAAACATTTTCTCTCCCCTGAAGGCATTTCTGACCTACGCCAGCAGCGTGCAGATGGGCGCACGGAGTGGAATAAAAGAGTGCAAACACCAGTTCGCCTGGGAGAAGTGGAACTGTCCAGAAAGCACGCTTCAGCTTTCCACGCTTAACGGCCTCCGGATGGGTAAGACAAACATATCCACCCGCAGCGATTGGCGGTTAGGAGTAATTATCTAGACATTCGATTCAATGAGTGCATCTACAGCTGAATTTGGTGGCCGTGCGCTCACACGGCCTTGCGCATACCCGCCGAGCTTTTACGCATCTATGATACCAAATGATGCATCCAAGTAAATTCTTTTGACTGTTTTTTTTTGTCACATATTGTAGCCACAAGGGAGACCTCGTTTGTGCACGCCATCAGCGCTGCTGGGGTGATGTACACGCTCACCAAGAACTGCAGTTTAGGGGACTTTGATAGCTGCGGCTGTGATGACACGAGGATTGGCCGTACGGGTAATGAATTATATCAATATTCTATTTATCATTAACAAATGTAAAATAAAAAATAGCAATAAACAGTGCATTTTCTCTTTATTTTTTATGTGTTGATATTAGGAGGCAGAGGATGGATCTGGGGAGGTTGCAGTGATAATATTGCGTTTGGAGAAAAGATCTCCCGACAGTTTGTGGACTCCCTGGAAGATGGCCATGACTCACGTGCAGCAGTCAACCTCCATAACAACGAGGCTGGAAGACTGGTAACATTTTTTGAGATGGTTTATTTATTGGCATTTGCGTACATAAAAAATATCAAGGCTGTGCCTAATCAGCGCCAATGCTTCGTTTCTTTTTGGCAGGCGGTCAAAGCAACTATGAGGAGAGCCTGCAAATGTCACGGAGTTTCTGGAAGTTGCAGCATCCAAACCTGCTGGATGCAGCTGGCCGACTTCAGAGAGGTGGGGAACTACCTGAGGATAAAGCACCAGCACGCCAGGAAGCTGGAGATGGACAAGAAGCCACTGAGAGCGGGTAACAGCGCGGACAGCAGGAGAGCCATAGCGCACGCCTTTCGGAGCATCTCCAGAGCGGAGCTCGTATACCTGGAGGACTCCCCAAATTACTGCGTCAAGAACCAGAGCCGTGGGGTGCAGGGCACAGAGGGTCGGGAGTGCCTGAAGGGCAGCAGGAACATGTCTCAGCCGGAGATGAGGAGCTGCCGCCGTTTGTGCTACGAGTGCGGCCTCAGAGTGGTGGAGAGGCGAACTGAGGTGGTCAGCAGCTGCAACTGCAAGTTTCACTGGTGCTGCACAGTCAAGTGTGAAAAATGCACGCAGATTGTCAGTAAATATTACTGCGCGCGTAAAGACGGTGCGAGGAGACAGCACAATAAAACCAAGCGCAAACCAGTGCCGCGCCAACAGTGATTTATCGATTATCTCCGGACATGTGAATACTTTAGCGTTATGGATTTTTCTGCAAAGTTTTGTATAATAGATGTGTTATTTGCAGTATAACCTAACGCCCATAATTGCACTTTTTATGTTTTTTTTTTTTACTTTTTATTGAATGTTATATAAAAATTTAAAAGTTTATATATATAAAAAAGAAGTAAGTGAACGCTCAATTTAGAATTTGGAAACATTTGCTTGATTTTTAAAAATGTGTAAATATTTAATAAATATTTGCTTCAACATTCAAGACGCAGTCACGTCTTTCAGCTGTTCAATTTTGATTTGTATGTCGGTGTCCTGCAACCTCTCGGAAGGGTGGTGGGGGGGGGGGGGTCTCCCTTTTGAAGTGCGCATATAGGCGTTTCTCGATCCAGACACCCAATCAGCTTCCCTGAGGGCCTAGCGAAACAAAACACAAGTCTTCCTGTTGTTCCTCGTTGAAATAAAGTGGAAAGTTGCAGCGCACGGGGCCAAATTACCGAGATCTCCTCAGGATTACGCTGCAGATGAAGATGGTGGATTTAATGTTTTGGCTACTTTTTCTCCAACTAGAAATGCACCCGGGGCACGCCTGGTAAGACACAAAGACTGTGCATCTTATTTAGAAAATGATAACAGGGAAAAAAGGCAAAACCGTTTCTGTATTTTCTCTCTTAGGGTGGCCGGTAACTTTCTGATGACGGGACCGAAGGTAAACAGCGCTTTACAGTTTGCAACTGATTCCATTTCACGGACACTTGATAAATCAGATGGTGTCTTTTTTTTTAGGCCTACCTTACCTATGCAAGAAGCGTGCAGGTGGGCACGCAGAGTGGGATCGAGGAGTGCAAACACCAGTTTGCGTGGGACAGATGGAACTGCCCTGACAGCGCAACCCAACCCAAACGACTGAGAAGAGGTACGGTGTAGTTACATCCCTAAGGGTTTTCAAAGTACTTGGAAACAAAGAGTGACAATCAAATGGTTGTTATCGCATTATGAGCTAGCGCCAACTTTAACATTTAGGAAAAAAACTGCTGGCATTTCACGCACGTCTCTTTATTTAGCCACCAGAGAAACATCTTTCGTCCATGCGATCAGTGCTGCAGGAGTCATGTACACTCTGACCAGGAACTGCAGCCTGGGGGACCTTGAAAATTGTGGCTGCGACGTTTCCAACAATGGGAAAATTGGTGAGGTTCACCATATTTAATGTAACACAGACCAGGGACGTAATTTCTTTTTAATATGTATAAATTAACTTGAGATCTCTACATGCAGGTGGCCGGGGGTGGTTATGGGGTGGCTGCAGTGACAACTTGGATTTTGGGGAAAGGATCTCCAAACAGTACGTGGATGCGCAGGAGACAGGGCAGGACGCAAGAGCTGCGGTCAATTTGCACAACAACGCGGTGGGACGCCAGGTACGTCAACCCCGCCGCGGACCTTTTCACCTAAAGCAGCCCAATTTAAGGTACCCGCGCTAATTAACTCGCTTTTCCCACAGGCCGTGAAGGTGACGGCGAAGCGCGTCTGCAGGTGCCACGGCATGTCCGAGAGCTGCAGTCTGCAGACGTGCTGGACGCAGCTGTCCGATTTCAGAGAAATCGGCGATTACTTGAAGCTCAAGTACAACCAGGCGCAGAAGCTGGACATCGACAAGAAGCGCGCGAGGGCTGGGAACAGCGCCGAGAGCCGCGGCGCGCTCGTGGACGCGTTCGGCAACGTGGCCCAGACGGAGCTCATCTACCTGGAGGACTCGCCCGACTACTGCAGGAGGAACGCCAGCTTGGGGCTCCACGGCACGGAGGGCAGGGAGTGCCTGCAACACGGAGCGGGCCTGAGCCAGTGGGAGCGCCGGAGCTGCCGCAGGCTGTGCCACGAGTGCGGCCTCCGAGTGGAGGAGAGGCGCACCGAGGTGGTGACCAGCTGCAACTGCAAGTTCCACTGGTGCTGCAGGGTGAACTGCGAGGACTGCTCTCAGGTCATAGTCAAGCATGTGTGCGCAAAGAGGGAAGCCGGGGAGGGCTACGCTCTCAGGCGAAGACACCGTGGACCCAAATGAAAACGAACTAGTTTCTAAAATAGTTGCACTTTCTATTCATCAATGTTCCTGTTTCTTTATGCACATATTTATGCTTTTTTTTGTCTTTTTGCTCTAATAAAACAAAGAAAAGTTGAGAGGTCCAATTGTTTTCAGTTATAATGATCTTTTGTAGAAAACAAAAAATACAATACAAAAAAAACTAAAGTACTTAATAAACCTCTTAGCTACTGCATCAAACTAAGACATTTGCATAAGAAGTGGCCGAATCCACTTAAATTGAGGATTACACAGCTAACGTGGAGCAGATCAGACCTGACCAAGGTGTTGATCCAGTGCTGATCCCCTCTCACTTTGATGTCAATGCGTATTGGCCACATTCAAAGAGAGGAGATGCTTTCAAAGACAAATTAGGGAATGCTTTGCAGCAAGAAGGCATTTGGCCCGATAATCCCTCTCAGGACTGACTAGATCCTGCAGGCTGTGCTGAATGTAGTCGATCAATGCATCACGGGTAAACGGAAGTGTTCCGATCCACATGCTGCACTAATTGGTGTCCATTTATTGCATTTTTGAATGCAAGTAGATAGCGAAAAACATTTACTATCTAGTAAAAAATTAAAACTTCTAACCTTTGAATTAGAAAGTTAATGAGAGGATTGTTATCTCGGCCCACTGGCCTGAATGAGCCTTTCATTTGTTTCCTTCTCTTGACCCCCTGTAACTCTAAAAATCTTCCCCTCAGCTGGATGCGTCATAAATCTGTCAGGCTCTTATTTAAAGGAGAGATGGTAAGGATATTACATTCTTCAGGGGTCTGTGCCTGGGGGGGCATTGGAGGGGGTGGAAGTTTACCAGAAACGAGGCTGACTAAAGCGCTCTTTACGGGCTAAAACCTGAAGAGAATGTGAACGCAGATAGGGGGGGTTACGATGTCAATAAAGCAATCCAAAAAAAGTAAGCAAATAAACTGTTTCCAATGCAAATAAGTCATTAAAATTTTTTTTAAATAAATTAAACAAGTGTGCACACTTTCCACAATAAAAGCTTATGTCAGTCAGCATAAAACTTTAGAGCGGTGCGTTCCCCATGCTGACCTACTGTGCAGCGATGACGATTTTACTCCACCGGAGACCCACAGCCCTGCCCAGGTGACCTACTGGTTCCATAATACCGACCTGTTCTTGTTCCATAAAATCATATCGCTTCTGTTCCATCCACACGAAAAGATTCCCGCCTTCAGTAAACCCCTTCATCCTCACAAACAGTTGGATAAAAATAACAAAATTCCCCACTGGCAGCAGCACTTCCCAAGCGTTCGGGACTTCCTGAAATAGTTTCCTGAACACCACCTCACTTTCTCTGGGGCCTTACCTGGTTTTAAATCATACTGTATCCCATGCCTCATCCACAGTTTCCAGCTTCTGAGGGGGGGAGCATGTTCTCTAATCTGGACAAAAGAGGAAAACAGGGAGAGGGGGTGGCAGGGGATTTCCCACTGGGACCCCCCTGGGCCACTCAAGTATTCATCCAGACAAGCCTGGGGGTCTGTGACAATCGGAGAGTGATTGATCACCCCTTCTTCCAGCTGCCCTCCTCTGTCACCTGGGTGTGAGATACCAGGAGGCCTAACACAGGTCGGGGCTGCTTCTGCGAGACCACATTGAACACAGCGTGTTACAATTTAGAAAGAAAAGACCTAATTGACTATTTAAGCTTGAAGGTTTTGGATCCGCGTCATGTAACGCTTAAATGCATTCAGGCCTTTCTAAAAAAAAAAAAATAGAGCCTTAAAAGGACACTTTGTGTCATTTTAAAAAAAAAAAAATGTGCTTAGAAATACCTGAATCAAAATGCTAATTTAGTGTATTAGGAGCTAGTTACATGAAGGTAATACAACGGCATTAAGAAAAAGATAAGCAATGATCTAATGAAAGGAAAAAGACACTTATGTTGCATGTCAGTCAGGACATGGGGGCACAGCCACTTCAAGACAAATCGCAATCAATCATCATTCAGAGACAAAGATTGTTTCCAATTGAAGAGCATTTTAGGCAGCTACGTATATATGCTGTATTTCCAACTAAGGTGGACGGACATGTTCAACTCAAGTTCAAGCTTGACATACTGCAAATTTTGAAATACAGTGTCTTGCAGAAGAATGCATATCTTAAATACATGGTTTTAAATTCTGTCCCCTTGCAACCACTAACATCAGTGTAGCTAGTTGGGAATTTGGGAGACTAACACAAAATTATGCAGAATTTTTAAATGCAAGCCCGGTTTTTCAAAGTTTTCTTAAATTTCACAAGGGTAGCATACAGTCCCTTGTAAGTTACGTTCTGTAAAATGCGGTGATTTCAGGGTGCTGTACAACCTCACCCTGATTTCGACTTCCCCACAACTCTGTTCCTGACTTGTCTGGTGTGTCTCTTGGTCTTCGCAACGCCGTCTGTCCGTTAATGTCCCCTATAACAGCCCAGAGGCTTTCACTTGAATGGATGGCTTCATACTGAGATTAAAGGATACACAAGTGCACGCTGTTTCCAAAGTAGGGGACTTTGGTTCAGCGGTATCAGATTAAAGATTGCATAAGAATACATAAGCATTTTAGACACCACACAACATTCTCTACTTCTCAGTTTTCTACTACTTTGTGTTGGTTCACATAAAGTCCCAGGGATCCTATTGAAAGATGTAGATCTAACCAGGGGCGTAGCTATGGGTGGGCCTAGCTGGGCCTAGGCCCAACCACTTTGTTGGAGAGGGTTTTCACAAATATTTCAGAATAACTCTAATTGACAAAATCTTTTTAATCTGTATTAGGCAGCCCAGGAAGAAGGTAATGAGTCAGGGCAGAGACCAGGCTGCAGCACTGACAGTCAGGGAGAGATAGAGCAGACAGTGATAGAGCAGGACATGGATCTTTGTTTGATTTATTTGTTAAATATTTATTTTCAGATGGTATTTGACACTTACTTTATTTGCGTTCTTAAAAGAAGCAGGAATATGTCCGGCCCTTTGTCTTGATCTAGATTCATTTTGCACATCTGTTGCATTTGACCACTGTCATGGTTTAAGTTGTCTGGCCTCTTTCTTGTTTTGTAGTTCACCCAGCTCTCCCTCCCACAGCCATTAGTCACACCTGTTGGTAATCAGTCAGATGCATTTCACCTCCTAGTCTCCCTATTTAAGCCTCCCTCTGTCTCACTCTTGTGCCGGTCCGTCTTCAGTCACCACCTCTCCATGCCAGTCTTCGTTTTGCCTTAGAAGATTTGTTCCTGTCGTTAAGGTTAGTCCAGCCAGTCACTCTAAGGACTGTTACCCTCTGTGTTTTCCTGGAGAAGTTTCTGCTCTGTGTCTTGGTGTCTCTTCAGAACTGCTAACCTGACTAGCCGCCCAGGAGATGCGCTGCTCTGAACCAGTGTCTCCTGAGAACTGCTACTGTGCTCTCCCTACTGTGCTTCCTGGCCACATTGGTCGTTATGGACTCTAGCTCCGGGCCGTCAGCTCCTATCGTCACTTACATCTCTGATCCTCTGCAACCCTAACCCTCTGGACTTCATCATCCACCATCCAGCAACCTCTTGTAATAAAACTCTTTAAAAACCTTCAGTCCCGTGTGCGCGTCCTGAGTACACCGGTAAACAAACATGACAACCACAATGTGGATTTTAGTATTGTGTCACTCTCAATGTCCATGCTAATACATGAAATTATGTGGCTTATTTCCCTGTTACCTTGTCGCTCCTTTTCCAGATCCGTGTTCAATTGCTGATGGAATTTATACCCATTTCTTTTCGATTCTCGTAAGCAAATAATTACAATAATTTGCTTACAGGATTTATTTATTTTTTACCACACATCTCATCTTCACTGTTTTAGAAAACAGCAAGCTTCATGTTCTCAGTAAACCGGCGGCACAGAGAGGAATTCGCCTAAGAGCCACGGGACAGTAATAAGCCAAATGCAAGGAGATGCATGTGAAGGTGGAGTTGGATATTGACATGATGCATGCCAAACGGGACATTCCTCCTAGGGGGCACAGAGAAACAGAATTATTTTATGGGGTCGGCTCGCTGTGGGGCTGTTGCACGGTAATGTTGGTGCGTACTTTTAAGGGACATTTTTAGAGTCTTGCAACATTGGGAGCTTCAGCACAGAACCCTCATCCCTCTTAGTCCGTCTTTGAAAAGAGCATTTTACAGTCTGTATTTATGCATTTTACCCGCAATGTTTATCCCTTACACGCAGCGCCAAACTGAAAAGAATTGTTTTTATTACCCTCACAGCCTCAACCGGGTATTGTTATGGATATTAATAATTATCAATTAAGTGAGCACACCACTCATGAAAACAAATGATGCATCGTTTGTCTTTAATTCAAAGGCATGAGCGTTTGAATGTCTCTGTCCCCCAACGCAGTCAGGAAACAGAGCAATGAGAAAAAGAACACACTAACTTTTATACATTCTGGGTTAACAAAGAAAGTGGGAGTTATCGTCAGAGGAGTGCAGCCACTGGTACGATCCAGTTCCTATCTAACTCAACTCCTCTCTGTGTCCTTGGATGTGGAAACACAATAGTGAATCTGTGAGCATTAGAGCTTCTTTCACACGGGAAATATGCAGGTGCATCTAGACAAGATATGATCAGAGTTACATTCATCAATAAAATTTTCACAACAATCCTCTCTTCTGATGCTGAAATCATCACATAATAAAGAAAATTTTCAAAGACTGTGAGCCTGTAATAGTAAAAAAAAGGAAATTGTGTAAAAAAAAAAAACATAAGCAAAGTGAAAGATAAAGAAAATAAAATAATAAAAAAATAGTTAGAAAGAAAATGTTAAAACATACATCTTACTGAATTTTAAAATACTAGAATGCTGAACATCAGTATCAACTCCCCATCTGGCTTAGAGTTATTACATCATTATAGCATTTTAAGTAATGTAAAATCCATCTTCATCAGTACTGTCATCATCTTTTAATTTAGAAACATCATACTTCTCCAAATTATGGTCAGTATAAACAGAAAGCATGTCTGCATCATTATTGATCTTCAGCATAGTGGCATAAGTCATTTTCATTACCGTTCTCTTAACAATTGGAATAATACAACATGAAAGAAAATTCAAAATCAAAAAGAAAATAGATAGAATTCCTCCAATCTTTATTAACCAGGAGGTCCAACCACCAGAAACGAGCCAAGACACAGGATCCCAGGATGAACCAGTATTTTCTTCCTGCTGGATTGTCAGCAACTGTTGTAATTTATCATGGATATTGGTCATGTTGTGAGACACATCAGGAATAAAAGTGCAGCATTGTTTCCCAATTATGTGACAAACACCTCCTTTCTCAGCTAGTAGGTAATCTAGAGCCAGTCTGTTTTGCAAGGTCATTGTTCTGATAGCCTGTTGTTCCTTTGTCAGAGAGTAGAAACCTTTTTCAGTTAAAGCAGTGAGATTTTCTAACTCAACAGACAAGTCATTGATTCTATGTGCTGCATTAGCAACACCATAATGAGAAAATAAAATACCCAAGATCCCTTTTGCTGTTTAAGCCTTGCCTTCTGTTCCAGTAACGAGTAAATTGAATCATACATAGTAAGGGCAAGTAGTAAATGAGCTAAAAAGTACACTCCAGACCAATCAGCAGGCAGATGCAAATATGATCTAATTCCACACATCCAAACCATGTTCTTAAGACATTAAAATACATCTCTGCTGGGAAAATTTTAAGTTACCTGTACCATGCAGTTTACTTCCATCTGGCAAAGCTGTAAGATTAAGGGTTAAAACATAGCGTGCTGGAAATGAAGATCCTGGAGTTGTATAAGGGTCAGATTTAACCACACATGACTTGGAGGAGTGACTTCTATGGGTCATTGCACATGAAGCAGGTATGATTACTTTACAATCTACTGTCATTCCCTGAAAATCAGGTGCGGATTCTTACTGCACTAAACAGATGTCTGGATCGCTTATGGGATTTCTACTACCTTGAAACCTGTAAAGAGTTTCTGTTATGGCACAAGTTAAATTAGTCACATCAGAAAACTTCAGTATCCTTTCGGTCTTATGGTGTAATTTTTTACCCACTAAAAATGGTCTCTAACCTGTTAGATTGATGACTAGGGAAAAAGGTTGCTAGAATATAGGCAGTGTCAACAGAAACAGGTAACAACAATGGTTGGTTGTCAAGAGCATGTAGAATCAAAGATAAGCATAACAACTGTCATTTCTCGTTTTCCGTGCAGTCTGATGTATAAGTTGTCACTAGATGTTATGAGCATGATCATGAAAGTCACTGAAGTGATGGGTCTCTCTTTTAGTCAGCCGATGGGTATGATTGGTGTGATTACTTAGTTTAGTCATAAATTGTTCGTGTTGTACCTTTTCTTCAGTGAGCACAGGAGTGATAAAAATGAGTGTGATGCCAATCACCAGTTCTAAAAACTTCAGTCTTCCGTACCGCTGCATGTTGATCTTGGCTGTGGAGTGGATTGTCCTTTCTTCTGGTACTCAGTACTTTTTTTTTTTTTTTTTTTTAAACAGAAACGAAAAACTAAATAAAAATCCCGCTGCCTCTCCAGAGTGGCTCTGCGCTTCACGCTGCCCTGTTACCGGCCTGGTACAGGTGGGCGGTCGTTGGAACCCTTTGTAGGCAGAGGGTTCGGATCCGGATGCTGCTCAGGTGGTGTTCCTTGGAACACTTTGCACTGTGTGGCATGGATCCAGGTGTTCCTTCCTTGGACCTTCATGGCAGTGTGGGTCACCAGCAGGATCTGGAACGGACCAGTCCAACGCTTGTCTCTCCAGTGGCTCCTTCTGGTGTCTCGGATCAGCACCCACTGTCCTGGCCTGGAATTGGTGCAGGATTTTATCAGCCACTGGGGTTAATGCAGCTCTCACGGCCTGATGGGAAAGAGAAAAAGAACGTGACAGAACCTTACAATATTCTAACATTGAATATTTAAAATGAGCAGTTATTAATGTGGATAAGTTAGTATTGGGTCCTCCTCCCCTGTGCTCGCAAAAAGAATTTCAAAGGACTTAGATTAGCTCTGGATCTATTTCTTATCCGCATGTACAAGAGAACAAGGGGGAGAGCTTTTCGCCAAGATAAATATGTTTCTTCACAACATTTAGCCAGTTTGCTTTTTATGGTGAACTTTTTTTTTTTTTCTACAGCTACTCCTGATTTGGATGATAAGCACAATATGTTTTTAATTAAGGTGGAGTGGTGGCCTAATGGTTACAACAGTGAGCTTGCACTCAGAGAAGGATGCAAGTACCCGGTTTCGATCCCCACAGGCCTGCACTCTGGGTCCCTGAGCAAGGACCCTTAACCCCATGATTGTTCCCCAGGCAGCCGCACAGTGGCAGCCCACAGCTCCCCTAGGGGATGGGTTAAGATGCAGAAGTGAATTTATCCACTGTGAGATCAATAATGTTCAATTATTATTATTATTAATTAGAAACTCAGAAGTTTGCTGATTTCCTGCAGAGATTTGTTTACTAAATATGTCCCATTATCACTGGAAATTAACTCCTGGACCCCCCAGCATGGAAAAGATCTCCATTAATAAGGCTTTAGCGACGGCACTGCTGTCTGCGTGTTTCATTGCAAAAGCTTCAACATACATGGAAAACATGTCCACGACCACTAGACAATATTTATTTCATTCAACAGGTGTCAGCTTAATCAAATCCATTATCAGATGTGGGAATGGAAATTGTAGAGGCGTATGTGCAGTTTGTGGCTGTGCAGGAACCCTAGACGGGTTGTAAGAAGCACAGATCAAATACTTTTTGCAGTAATTTTTCAGCTACCACTGAAAACCCATTTGTGTACCAATATTTTTTAACCATATCCAGCATCGCCTCTCTGGACGCATGATCCAATTCATGTGTCCATACCACAGTTTTTCCTTCCACCAACTTACAAGCCTCAGTTAAAGCGATGAGTTGAGCTGTTTGAGCAGAATAGGAGTGCTGTAAAGGACCTGAGCGTAAAACACCTGAGTCAGAACACACAGCAAACCCATCTCAGTTTAAACCTGGAGCAGAACGGGAGGAGGAGCCGTCAACATATATTCGAGGTCGGTGTTAGACAAAGGAATGTATTGTAAGTCAGGACGAGGGGTACAAACAACATTTAAGACAGCTGCGCAGTCATGACTTTACTCATCCTCCTCTGTAGGCAGAAGTGTGGCTGTGTTTAAAATACTGCATCGTTTTACAGTAATGTCATGTATGTCCAATTAAATTTAGGAAAGTTTAAGCCACCTTGCTGCTGATAAATAAGAAGTCTTTTGTTCCAGGAGGATGATAGAAACAGGATGTGGAACAAAAACTGTCAGAGAGTTGTAGCCAACAATGTCACGTGACGCTAACACTGCTTTCTCAGCTGCAACAATAGCGCACAAACAACCAGGTAAACCAGCTGCAACAGCGTCAAGTTTACTGGAATAATAGGCCACAGCTCGCAATTTGTCACCATGAGATTGCAACAAAACAGATGACATGAAATCAGATTTTTTATCCATCATTTAAATAAATGGTTTGTCAGAGTTTGGCAAAGCCAGCACCGGTGCAGAGGACAAGGTTGCTTTCAAAGAGAGAAAGCCAGTTCTGCCTCAGACGTCCATGTGATTCTACCAGCAGCTGCTAGTCCCCATCCGTGTATTAAAGCAGCCAACGGAGATTCAAGCTTGGAGTTGTTTGAAATGTGAGCTCTGCAGTAACCTGTCATACCCAGAAATGAAATAATTTGTTTCTTTGTGATTTGTTTTAGGATTTTTAGAGCCACTTTGATCCGCTGAGGTGACTACTTTTTGCTTTTATGTTAAAGAACATGGCCCAAAAATGTGACTTTCTCCTGCACAAACTGCATTTAGATTTTGAGACTTTATGGCCTTTTTTAAAGAGATGTTAAAGCTATTTCAACATGTCTGTCCTGCATTGATTAGCTGATTCGGTACAGATTAACAAATCATCAATGTATTAAATGAGAAAGTTTCCACAAGTCAAAGTCAAGTCCGTCAGACACAAGGGGAATACTATGTAAGTCATTTGAATCATTATGTCACTGTCAGGTGTCGCAGCATTTACTGCTGAGACAAGATGTTAAGGCACAGGAGCAGCTGGAAGCTTCCATTCGTATGCATACAAAGATTTATCTAGGGCCCAAAGTACTGCAGTAAAGTCAGAGTCCTGAGTGTGAACCGTCAGTCCGTCAGAGGTTAAAATGATAATGTCCAAACTACACATCAAAGCTCTATCCATAAGATTTAAAGGACACAGACGAGACACCAAAAAAAAGGAGAAAAAAAAATTGCTTCAGCTTCACTCCCTGCGGAGTGAAACACTTTAAAAGAAACAGAAAAACTTTTCCTAACTGAAGCTGAGACAGAATAAACATAACAGCCACTGAGCTTTGGCTGTTACTTGATACATTTAGCAGATAAAAATGAGTTACACCCGAGTCAACAACAAAATAAATTTCTTCACCTATTACTAGCGTAGAAAACATTTTTGAAGGCATTTTTTTTTTTTTTTTAAAGGACAGGGGTTTTTGTATGGAGATGTGTGCCTGTTGTAGCAGCTGTGGCACATTCTAAGTGTGTGATGGCCTCTGTGAGCAAACTATGTGGATCAGTTGAAGCAGGTACCATTTCATTCAAACACAGGTGTAGCGGTGTGTGTGTGTGTGTGAAGCCTCACGCCCCTTGGCAGGTCCCTTCTCAACGAGGTTGGCCTCCGGATCAAGGGTCCGATCCCCCACCTGTCAGTTGCCGGCACCAGGCTGCTGCGGTCCCTGCGGGCAGTCGTTCTTCCAATGTCCCAATTGTCCACAGTTGCGACATGCATCAGAACGAGACCACTGTCCACAACCTATGCCCTGACGTGCATGACCATGTCCACGATGGTTAAATCCTCCCCGTTGAGATCCATCAGAAAACAGGATTAGGGCAACCTTGTGCAGATCAGTGTCTCTTCTTTTTTCTTTCCTCCACTGATGACATTACTGCTGAGCACGTTTCTTTGAATCAGCCAGATGCAAAACTTGACTCCAGTCTCCAGACAAAGTTCACTTTCTGCAGCGACCTTTCTCCTTCCTCTCTGGGATTAGAGAGGAGGGCAGCGCTGGGCTGGATGTTAGCTGCAGTCCTTGGTCTAAGCATGGGGTTCATTCGCTCCCGTCACCTCCAGCATGGGGAATTGATGAATCTGTCCTTGGTTTACTCGCTGTTTCCCATTTCTCTTGCATGTGAAAAACAGAGAGGTGCGAATAAAGTCCAGTTCTGGCTTTGAGATGACTCTTGTGTCTGCTCTGCCTTGGGAGTGACTGGGTCTGATGAGGGAGGGATCCTCCCGTAGTTTTCCACCCGCTGCTCCGTCAGAGCCGCCCTGCTTGCTGAGCTCGCCTCGCTCCCCAGCCTCGCCTCGGTCCGCATACTGTTGAACAGGTTGATGTCTTCTCGGAGGGGGACAGGAGTCCAGATCCGGGTCAGCCACCTGGAGGGCCTGCAGCTCCACCTGCAATGGAGCATATGGAAAGGAGGGTGAAGCACCACATGTCTATATGTAATTTTAAACAAAGGGTCATCAGCAGCACAACCAGTATTGTCAGTCTGTTACCATGTCACCAGAAAAATATTTTCCCCTGCCCTCTGTTTCAGTTCAGAATTTAGTTTTAGCATTCATTGCAACACTTTATTCATTTTTCCCGCAGATCTAGATCCCTGTTTATATATATATATAGATATATATTATTTTTACTTTTTACCTAGTCTCTCTCCATCAACTGTTTAACCTTATTTGACTGATTTATAACTTATAAACTTATAAACTGACCTATAAACCTATTATACTTATAAACTTATAATAACTTATTATAACTTATCTTACCAAATGAAAGCACATTCAACACAATCATCTCCACTTTTCCCCCCATAATTTTATGTATTGGAGAGTCTGGAGGAGGGGGAGACACCCCCGAGGCCTTTGAGGTTCCGGAACCCATTTTTTTACCACAGGCGGCACGTCTGCCCGTCCTGGCTTTCTCCTTTATGAGGTGTAGAAATGCTAAGACCACCCGCAAAACCCTTTGTCTTGCTTGGTCCTATTGTTACCAATAGACCGGGTCCTATTGTTGCCAATAGACCAGCCCTGTTCTCCAGACAGGGTCAGGCCCTCGCGCTGATGTTCCCACTCCACCAACTCTGCAAAATTAAACAAGTATTAGGAGATGATGGTTAATGTACAATAAAATGGTTTAGAGCAGTGTCTCACTCAGAAATTATGACAGAATTTTCTTTGATTCGGATCCGATCAGCCAGGAGCTGCAGGCAGGTTCCAGGACTCCCCTTTTTTTCAATGTAGGTGGACTGAAGATAGGTCTTCAGGCTGGCCAAGCATCCTTATCCCTCACCATGCAGTCCTCCTGGCATGTCGGATCCTGCCGACAACGCCAAATTGTAATGGATATTAATAATTATCAATTAAGTGAGCACACCACTCATGAAAACAAATGATGCATCGTTTGTTTTTAAGTTATTTAATTCAAAGGCATGAGCGTTTGAATGTCTCTGTCCCCCAACGCAGTCAGGAAACAGAGCAATGAGAAAAAGAACACACTAACTTTTATACATTCTGGGTTAACAAAGAAAGTGGGAGTTATCGTCAGAGGAGTGCAGCCACTGGTACGATCCAGTTCCTATCTAACTCAACTCCTCTCTGTGTCCTTGGATGTGGAAACACAATAGTGAATCTGTGAGCATTAGAGCTTCTTTCACACGGGAAATATGCAGGTGCATCTAGACAAGATATGATCAGAGTTACATTCATCAATAAAATTTTCACAACAGTATCATGGAACATAAATTATGCTGGGACCAGACAATCAATTCCCAGATAGCCTGTTTGTTTTTCTATAGCCATCTAGGCTGTGTAGAAAAGTGAGACGCAGTGAAGCGCAGAGCCTTCCCATTAGTTTATTATACTAATAAAACCTGGGGATACAACATAAAAGTGCTGTTTCCTATATTGTTATTTCCTGCAGGCTTAAGACTAATGCTGGTGGGTTAAAGGCGAAGCAGGAGTCCATGCCTCACTGGGTCCGCTTGGAGCACAAACACGAAACATCTGCTTGGAGAACAGCTTCAAACTCAGCCTTTGGCACACGTAATTACACACTTAGAGGCACTGTTCGCAAATACAGGGGAAATAATGTCTGGTCAGGGTGGAGGTTGAGATGAGAAACGTGTCGCTGTGAAGGGTGACGACCAAGGTTATGAAATGTAACAATCTACAAGAGCAGGAGCAGATCAGAGGAAATCTGAGCAGTGTGATAATACCTAATGAAACAGCATAACCCCCTTTTAACTGGTAACTGTAAAAGTTACCAGTTAAAAGAAAATAGCAGAAGTTTCCCAGTCATTAAACTGTTTTTGTGTGTCCTGGGCCTCTGTATCGATGAAGCGATGGCGGCCGTTACTAAGTGATGTTGTGTTCAGAAACAGAAATAATGACTGACAGGATGCCGCAGTTTAATTTATTCAGAAGCTACACTGCCATGTTTGTGGCTCTAAATCATCTTACATGTGATGGGTCCTGATTATTTTCTTCCGCTGTCAATTCAAGGATGTTTACTTGAACACAGCAGGTATTTTCTCCTTCTCCTCAGCCTGTATCTTCTCCACAGTGAACTTACAAACGTGCAACTTACAAATAAACTTACTTTCAACTATAATTATTTGGTCCACCCATTTTTTATTTGGCTCAGCCGAATTGCCAGAAAAGCAATTTCTGGCTATGCCACTGGTTCTCACTTGACAGAATGTGAAAAAGGTCAACAGGTAAGAGCGCTTTTCCACAGCAAATCAGGATGTTACACGATCAGGTTACAGTAAGCGTGATAACAGGTCAGAATAAGAATAATAATTCCTTTACTGTCCCACAATGGGGACATTCGGGTGTGACAGTGGCAAACACACGGACAGTTACTCACAGCTATAACAATGATGTCATTTTGTGAAAGCTGTGTTTAAAAGGAATGCACACGAACCATAAACAGAGTGCAAACCTTTAGATAGAGATAGGATCATTAAAACAGGGTGTTCATATCATATTATGTTATGCTTCAACCTAAAAGTAAAACATGATTATTAGACCGTTTTGATACATAGACCCCTATAATTATAAAGGTGTGCTTTAATATAAAAGGTTCACATCTGAATTTTCTTCATGTCTAGCAGATATTCTAAGTTCTGGTCTTTAAGTTGTTTTTTTTTTTTCAGAACACATTATTTAGTTATGGTAACACCTAAAAACACACAATGCTTGTTGGTAACCTCTGCCAGTGTGATGGAAGAGTGTGGACATTAGCAGTTTATTTAAACAGGAACAGTTCCATATTTGTGAAAGAAATCAGTTGTTTGGGCGCTTACAAAAACCAGCAAACTTGTGACGGTGTATGCTAGTGTGCTAGCATGCGAAAGGAAATCAGCAGCCTTCGTGTTTACACTTTGCGGACACCAACAGCACTAAAGATAGGCCTTCACGACCACTGAAACTTTCCTTAATTATACCAGAGGTGAGAAAAGGATGTGTCAAAAGTCTCTTCGGTGGAGGAGGCGATTCTTAAGATCCGTTTTTAAGAGTAGGTCTAATGTGATGTGGAGACAATTGCAACAAGCCTCGTTCGTTCGTTGTTGGTCTGCCGGTAAGAAACAAGCATGAGTTTTACTGACGGTCCCGCCAAAGAAGAGGTGATGACATGGGACCCAGAGAAGTTAGCAGACTACGTGAGGCGGGTGAGTTAAGGATGTGCATGTGTAGAAATGTAATCTTTCGCACTTTATTTGACAGTTTTGCTCAAATGTTTGCGGTGTTTTCAAGTCCACAATTTCCTCTATATAGCTGTCAGATCTAGGTTAATTTAGCAGATCAGCTAGTGTGCCACAGTGTGTTGGATGTTTTCAGAGGTTTCATACATTTCCAGAAATTAGTTAACTGGTTCCTAGAAAGTCAACGAGCTGCACGTTTGTTTAAAACTAAGCCAAAATGGGTGTTTTGTAAAAAAAAATAAAAATAATAAAAATCCAGGCCTCAAAGGCTTGTAGAACTACATTTAGCAGCAATAATCTGAATATTTGTCTTAGATCTTATTGTGGAGGAGTTCACAGCCCATCATCTTTTAGATTGCGTCACTTCCAGGAGATGTGGATATCTTCATCTACTGATGCTGAATTGTGACCTTTGAGGTTCTGCAATTTGTTTAACCTTGGCTCTCTGTGACCTCAGCGTGTAGTAGTTAGGGTGTCTCCCCCAGAGAAAGCCAGCAGCCACACAGTGCCACTGTGTTGGGTCCAATTTGCCTCTTACTTTTCGAACCGCTCTCATTATTTGCGGCATATATTCAAGAAGAGGCCAGAACCATTGCTTTGAGATGTTGGTCCGTACCGAAATGACGGCCTCATAAAGTTGCTGCTGATTAGTTGGCTGCAGATGCATGACCTAAAGCTCTGGATCTACCGCACCCCAAATGTGTTCTGTTGGGTTGAGATTTAGTGACTGTGGAGACTCAACGTCATATTCAAGAAACCAGTCGGAGATAAGCCGAGCCTTGTGACGCGGTGCTTTATACTACTGAAAGTAACCATCAGTAGATGGCAACAATAAGGTTATAAAGGGATGGACAACACTTGGGTGGGAGGGAGTATTGAAACAGTTCTCTGTGGTTAATACTGGACCCCAAAGTATGCCAACAAAACTATCCCCCACGTTGTTATATTGTTACAACCACCATCTGGAAGTATTGATGCAAGGCAGGATGAATCTGCGCATTGTGCCAAATAAAATCCAGACACATCAGACCCAGCAATGTTTTTTCTTTTGTATTTATCTGTTATCGTCCAAATCTGGTGAACAAGCTGCAGTCTCGGTTCGCTTTTCTTTGGAGAGACATCGCTGAGCTCTTCTGCTGTTTTAAGCCCATCTCAGGAGCTCAGAGATGCTCTTTGTGGCGAGTTATTTGAGCTGCTGTTGCCATTCTCTCATCTGTCTTCAGAGTCACTTAAAAGTTACCTTTATTCCACATTCTGATATTCAGCAAGCCGTCTTCACCAAAATAAAAGCCCTTCCACTTAGGGATGTTTACCAGATGCATTGGATGAGCACCGTCTGGCTTTTCCTTTGCCTGGAATTTTCTTTAATACTTTATATGGTGTCATGATGCAGCGCATTATGTCACACGTTGTTATCACTCTAAAGTTGTATTTAACTAATTTAACAAGAAGTGAAACTCTTTCAACTCTTCCTGTCTGGTTATGTCGAACCTCAGGATGCAATGAAAGCTTTGAGGCGCACGGCATACTTCAATTTTGCACACACCACCAACATCCTGGCTCTCTTTGATGAGCATTGGCAGGGTTGTATTTATCTATTTTTAAGACAGCAGAGACTGTGTAATTCTTTGTGTCTGGTAATAACGTTAAACCTTAGAATGCAAAGGCTTGAATAGTTTTAATTTGTTCCCCTGAGTTCATCATCGTCGCGGTTTAATAGTGAAAGGCCGGTTTTATTTTCTGCCCAGAATATGTTCAACAACATCCATTTAAACCTTATTTTGCGCTTTACAAAAACCCACCGTTTTTGTTTCCTCAGCTCAAGTTATTCTGCTGTGACAACGTAGTGCTGAAGAGGGCTATAACTGGAGCCCAGTTCATGGTGAGTCAGTTTGCCGCTCTTGCCGTCTTCAAGATTCAGAGCGATGAGCTAAATGAGCAACAGATTTTCTTACTTCCGAAACATGCAACTCGTCCAGCAAATGAAGCAGCACGAGCTGGCAGTGTTCCCAGTCCTCCATGTCCCGTGAGTGCATCCCACAGTTCTCTGACGTGCTCATGGTGTTGGCGTTTTGCTGATCGCTTGGCTCTCATCGTTTCCAGGATGCTTGCAAAAATCCAAAGAGATCTCAACAGGCGAGAGATGAGGAAGGGTTTTGGGTCAAAGTGAGTAAAGGGATGTTATTTTTGTCATCTGAAAGTGAAACTAACCACAGAAAGCAGAACTCACCTTCTTTTTATGTGCAGGCCTAAGACGCAGGGTCGCTCTGAAGAAGGTAAACGACTCAGTTTAGCTCTGTATATAAAATCAGCCATCTTTGCAACCTGACTGTTCTTTTGAATGTTTGTTCTTATGCAGTGCAAGGTGAAAACGTCTGGGATCAAAGGGAGTTAGTAAGTGAAACGCTGTCTAGTTATTTGTTTGGTTTTGGTCGCATAGAACAAAACGAAAACAGGCAATATCATTGTCTATGTGACGTGAAGAAGTGAAACATGACTGATGTAATCAGGCTTCAAAGGCATATTAGTTAAGCCGGATCCCTTTGCTCCATTTAGGTGAGTGAAAATGATAATGACTATGAGAAGTTTAACCCGGACGCAGCAGAGGGAAACTACATCGTTGCTCTTACTGAGCCACACGCAGCGGATAATCTGCATAATGCCAGAGCAGGAGAAGATCACAGGGTTAAGGCGATCGTTTCACACAGGCTGAAAATGCCTGAACCCCAGAAGCCGTCTAAAGTCCCCTACCGTCCCAAAGGTAACCAAACGCTGCTATGAAGAGAGATGTGTTGAGAGCACAGAAATTAAAAGAATTATGAAAACAACATGAATCAACTTCCTTCCACTGTGTTCACTCCAGATGGAAAATACATGTATTGTTTTAGTGCTGCTGAAAGAAGCATATCTCCTGACTGTGTTTATTCATTTCATGAAAGACGTTTAGTGCCATGTGACATGTTTGCATGCAGTGCTTAAGGAGGACCGGTACACAGCACCGGCACTGTAAGGTAGTGAGGTCAAGAGTCAGCAAGGTGAACAAAAAAAAAACAGCACTTGAGTGGACCAAGCCACAATTAAACAGGGGAGAAAAAAACAAAAACAAAATCTAAACCGAAAAACAAGGATAAAATTATTTATCTAATTTACAAACTCATCTACATAATGAAATGGTCTGCAAAATACACCATGTAATACAAGACAACTCAAAAGTTACTTTGAAGAAAAACAAACAAAGCACTACTCAAAAGAAAACCCTCTAATTGGTAGAACCCAGCAAAGCAATCAGTGACATCATCCAGACATTTAAGCGGGAAATACTGGGCCGGTTCCTCCCATACTCCTGCCCTGCTGCAGATCTTTAAGGGACAAACAATCGTGAGTAGAAGGAATGCAAATATCATACTTTGAAATCAAATAAACAAGTTCAACCAATAATCCAGAAGTAGTAGCTTTAACCGAAACATATAAATAGATGGAAACTGCAACATAGTGCTAACACAAACAAACCCGGGATAGTAAGTGAACCTAAGTTGGTTGCAAACTAATGTTTAAATTTAAGCATTATGACCAGCTACAGAAAGTAAATGAATCAGAAAAAACAATAAGTGGTGAACACAATCTGAACCACTTTGTCACAGGCACTACTAGGTTTTACCCCTTTAGGGCACCGGGACTTTTTTCTAGCGACTTCTACCCACATCCCCGTCAGTTTGCTACGGAGCCCTAGAGGGGTCATCGCAAAATGTTTTGCATGTTGAAAGAATGTGCGCTCGTTTTACTACATTGTGCACTCGTTTACTAAATCAAACGCTCGTTTTACTAAATTGTGTGCACAATTTACTATATTGTGCTCTCGTTTTACCATAGTGTGAGCTAATTTTACCAAATTGAGCTCTCATTTTAAGCACAGTAAAACGAGGGCACAATTTATTAAACGAGAGCACTATTTACTCAAACGAGAGCACAATTTAGTGAACATGGTTATAGAACATTGTGTGCACGATCTACTTAAACGTTAACCTGACAACAGCCAGCTGCATGTATCGCTCCGCCTAGCTCCACTCACATACATCTGGGACACCGCCATAGGCATTGCCTTTACTGAAGGCTGGGCCTTATCAAAACTCCTTGCATATGATTGGATAAGCCACTTGTCTGTCATCTTTATCAACGTGCTATTTCAACCAGTCACACCGAAGCTAACCCGTGACGCTGATGAGACCGACGCCGGAAAAAAAAAAACCTTTTTTTTTTTTTTATGTGTTTGCGGCTCTAGTGCAGGGTTTCCCGCAGCGCTATCTTGGCGAGGCGGCCGCGAAAACGTGTCGTCCACCCCCCCTCTCCGCTCCGCGAGCCGGTCCGCGGAAAACGTGTCGTCCACCCCCCCGCTCCGCGGACAAAAAGTCATCCACCCCCCCCCCCCCCCACCCCCGCTCAGCGAGTCGGTCCGCCTCGCATAAGCAAATCCATGCGGGAAACACTGTAGTGGCACGCGTTTCATTGACAGTGAGCTGACAGGAAGAGGGGGGGGAAGACAGGCGGCAAAGCGCCGCGGGTCGGAGTCGATCCCGGGCGGACCGCGTTGAGGACTAATAGGCCTCCCAATATGGTTAGCGCTAACCGCTAACCGCTCCGGGGCGCGTCCGCGTTGAGCGTCCCCGTACGCGCCCCGGAAAACAAAACTTGCCAAATCCGGTCGGGAGAAGGGCGAAAACATGGTTTCCACCAACAAAAGCCTTCAGAGCCGTTCTCTGATGTTCTTTTAATGAAACAATATCAGATAGATTGGACAACACGGAGGAAATAGCAGCATCAATGCTAACGCTTGCTTCCTCGATGCGAGCCGCCATTGTTGTTGGAATCTCACGGTGGCTTCTCCACTACGTCACATCCATGAAACACCCGCCCTGCGTCCTGATTGGCCAGACCAAAAATTTGGTTGGGGAAATCATTTTCAATGAGCCGTGTCCCAGATGTATGTGAGTGGAGCTAGGCGGAGCGATACATACAGCTGGCTGTTGTCAGGTTACTTAAACGTGGCAACAACATGTAAAACGTGCACTCAATATTGTCTTAACACATGTAAACATGAGCACGTTATAGTATATTCGAGATCTCGATCTACCAAAACGCACCCACGAATAATTAAAACGTGTGCTCGAATAAGTTTTATTAATTCGAGTGCTCAATTAAATGAAAACGTGCTCACAAATTATCACGACCTGAAAAAAAATATCACTTAAAGTGAGCTCTCCCGGGCTCCGTAGTTTGCAGCTTGTAGCCTATTTTTTGATAATAATAATTTAAAAAAAGAGGAAATCGCCTCAAAGAAGCCCATTGGTTTGCCGTACGATGTCTGCTCGTTTGAGTGGATGTAGGCGTTTTGGGTGAGAGAGGAAAAGTGGAGGATCACGGCTATGATGTTTAACCGGCTCCAAGAGGACCTGAACTGGAGCAGAGCTGACAGATGACTCTGAACATCCTTCACTACACAAGGAAACAGAGGTCGGACTCAGCCTCTGTAAGATCAGGGGTGGTGCTTGCCATGTACAAATTAACTATAATATTTGTCAGTGTGTTTCTCTTTATTCCCAAAAGAACATTTTAATATTACTGTTTTAAAACAGGTACAATACGTAAAATGAGAGATTAAGATCTTGAACAAAACATTAAACTAGTTTTGCATCCACAATGATGCATGAACTTCAATAACAGATAACTCTGTTTAACCTACCAAAGAGGAAGATTAACTGACATTAGATTTTAAGTGCTATTTAAAATGATCAAACAAATAAAGTAGTATGAAAATGCAAAAAGTGGGGAGTGTACAGAACGAGGACTCATTTTAAAGTGCTGTTAGAATGAGACTTATCTTTAGTGCTGCTTTTACGTGTGTTTGTTTGATGCAAACCCCTAAAACACCATAAATGTCAGACTTTGCAAAGGAAACTGACCAATGTGATCGTGACAAGTTTTGTTTTCCTGAGAAAGATTCAATCAAACCAGCTCATTAAAAATCCTCAAATCTTTTATCAAATTTTAAATCCTCAAAGTCTGTAGAACTTCTACATATTAGAAAGACATACATCTTTATGGAGCATTGCACATTTCAATGAAATTTGTCCTGGGCATTCAACCCATACCCAAGGGAGCAATATGCAGCTTTTATAGCGCGCGGGGAGCAACTAGGGCTTAAGGGTCTTGCTTGGTAACCCATAGTGGCAGGCAGGCTGCAGGGATGGAACCGGGTCTCAACGTTAGCACGCTGCTCTAACCACTCAGGTCAGAGCTCCCGCTGCAGATCTACATTCACAGACCTGTCCACCGCTGTTCAGACAAAATCATTTTTGAATTAAGACAGATGTAAGAGGATGCATGTTGGATCAGTTCTCATGTCTTTGCTTTTACATTTCTTATTTTTCATCTGTTCAAAGTTCAGCATAGCTTTTTTTAGTGAATAACTGCGTGTGAAATGATGCTTTTTTTCCCTCTACAGCAGCGAAGTTATTTTTACATTTGTTATTTTTCAATGCATCAACTCAGGACTGTGTTAAAGTATCACCTATAGCGTAGTTATCTATTTTTTTCTTCTTTTTTTTTTTTAACAACTCAATGACATACTGGGCACACGGTGGGCAGCACCATGGGAGAGACGGGCGAGATGTCCACCTTTTGCTTGAGCAAATATGTTTGTATTGCTTGCATCTAAAAACATGCTTTTTTATTGTAAATATGCCGTTGCTATAATTACCATACCTATGCTTTTACACCGGTTTCCTCCTACAGTCCAAAAACATGAGTTAAGTTAAATTGGCTCTCTACATTGCTTAAAGGTGCGTGTCTGTTAGTCCTGTGTCTCTATCCCACCCTGTGATGGACTGGCGACCTGCTCAGGGTGTACCCCACCTGCTGGAGATAGGCACCAGCACCTGGACACTTAAAGTTAAGTTTGCATATAATAAAGCATCTATTTGTTTCTCACGTTGTTGGTAATTTCCCAGCAGATGGCGCTGTTACTATGGCCACTGGTTCACTTACCATCAGGCGCCCACCACCAGTAGTACCTCAGCGAAATGTGTCCAATAGGTAAATGACCGGGACATTTGGAGTCCAGCAAGTGTTTTTAACTTCTTTACTGCAGTTGTTTACGTTTCAACAACTTTTTTCCACCCCCCTTTTTTAACTTCTTCTCTCCTAGAGCAAATCATCAAGTTGCACGGTTTCCTGCACTAACTCAACACACTCATCCAGATCTATCCGTAAGAACATCCCGACAGGTAAACAAGCACGTCCAGTAAAGATGAAGGCGCTTTACGCTGAAGTTGAGCAATAGGCGCGTTTTCAGTATCAAGACAGCAGATGGCGCTGTTGTTGAAAATACAACAGAACAAAAACGGATCAGACAGAATTACCTTTTTTATTAAGAAGCCAGATAACTGTCACTATCAAAGCTACATTTCCTTTCAACACAGTTGCAACATTAACAAGCAGAAATACAAAGATGGTCTTATTTGTCTGTTTTTTTTTTCTTTTACTGTCTTTTCTGTCACTGTGAGTCCAGGGCTTGGATCCCAGGTGGTACAGGGGGAGGATAAGTCGAAATCAAGCTGAAGTTTCTCTCTGGGAGGTGAACAAGGTTAGGTGTTGCATCGTTTTCCCTGTAAACATACAGACACGTTCCAGTTAGACTTTAGAAAAATAACTGCAGTTTCGTAAGCTCGTGTGTGGGGTTTGCTGTCTTGAAGGACGGAGCGTTCCTGGTGAGGGACAGCTCACACAGCTCAACACAGCACCCCTACACTCTGATGCTGCTGAAGCAAGGCAAGATTTACAACATTAAGATCCAGAGACAGAACGACTTCTACTTCCTGGGAAACGGCGTGAACAACATCAAGGTAAGCTCGAATACGCTGCATTTTGTGCTCTCTGTGATTAAAACTGAAAAGTTGCCATGTTGTGGCGCACCTCAGGGAAATCTTTGATGTTGACTTGTGCCGCGCCGCGCCATTAGCTCCCCGTCGTTTTCAACGCGTGCCGTTGTGCTTTAGAGGTTCCTCGGGGTGAAGGAGATGATCGTCCATCACATGAACACCCCGCTGCTGCTGGTCGATGCCACACACCAGTGCTCTGAGGAGCAGCCGCAGTGCTGCCTGCTGCACCCCGCGGGACTCTGACCACACCAGCAGCCGGCCTAATGCGAGGCTTCACATCTGTCTCTGGTCTCCCTGGCATGCTAATTTCTGCGTGTGTGTGTTGCTCTATTTTTTTTTTAAGAGTTTTTTTTAAGAACCTCTGCAATAAATGTCACTATGTTCACAAGCTCAAAAGGTCATTGTTATGTAATTCCTCTTTTTGCTACCTTTTAGTCTTTCTTTTAGGAAAAACAAAGAGAACAAATTGAAAATCTTTCACGTGGCTTATGGGTATAATTTTTGTATTTTTATTTTTTACTATGCACTGTTTTCACACAGATTACCTCTGCTCCTCACGCCTGGGTTTAGGCTCAAATTCGGGGCTGCTGCTGCTGCTGCTGCTGCTTCACCGCCTCTGGGATTCTCTGGAGGAATGCCACTTTGTCAGGGTGGTTAACGCAGACGATCAGATCGCATTGCTTCAGATGGGTTCGCACTGCGCAGAGAAACACAATCTGTTTTGTCACTGTTGCCTCAGGTCAGCGGCAACTGTTATTGAAGCTAAAAACCAAGCAACCCGAGCAGGGAAGAATGGAATCGCATCCACAGTGTCTCTTTTTAGTCCCTCCTCCCATCAGTCTTTCGTGGACCTCATTTGCATGCGGGCATCTCTATGACTTGCGGTCAAGTGTGCTGTCGTAAACAAACCGATCAGTACCACAAGCACATCGCGTAAATATTTCAGTGTGCCTTGAAGTTCTAAAAATTGTAAGATTTGACTCGACACCTAATGTGTTTCATAGGAAGCTCCTAAAGCTGGAAAGCTCTGCAAATTAAGTTTGCTGTCAGACAGAAGGTATACGGCACCTGGCTGAAACATCCACTTCACTCAAACCTTTATTTTTACTTTTTGATAGACCATAAATTAAATGCATTTTGTGGCACTTTATGTGGAATACTAGCACAAGATGGCACATAACTGTGAAAGCTGAAAATGATAATTGGTTTAGTAGTAAACGTCTGAGAGTGCGGTGTGCCGTTGTATTCAGTCCTCTCTACTCTGGTACCCAGAAATAAAATCCAATCTTTGAACATCTTACCAAGCCATTCACCTAATATCAGCAAATATAGGAGTATGGACCCACTTCAAACCTACGAAGACATGGCCGTCTTCCCAAAGATAGACTGAGAGCATTAGGCAGCGTAGAAGTCAACAGGCCCAAGGTCATTCTGGAGGAGGTGCTGAGATACACATCTCAAGTGAGAAAATGTGCTGACAGGACAAGTATTCGTCACGCATAAAATACACAATAATGAGTTTGTTTTTTTAAGAGTGTTAAGAAGAAAGCTATTGCTGAAAGAAGCCATAAGATGTCCCATTTTAAGTTGGCCACAAGCCGCGTAGAGCACACAGCGTATGTGTAGAGGATGGCTTTGTTCTTAGCCTACTAGGGTTCTCATTCAAATACTTGATCCCATTTCCGATAGTGTGGCAATTTTTCTTTTAACAGTCTGGGTTTTTTCTAGTTAATGGAAAATAGTTGATTAATTACAATGTCACAATATCTTAGTTTATTTAATTAGGGCAAAACCAATAAATAATTCAGCCCTTTTTCAGAAAATAAATGTCAAAGTTTCTCTTTCCCGTTTATCTAAACAGTAGACAAGATAACACAGCGTAAGTGTCCATTTTGAAAGTATGTACCTTTTCTTTTGCTGTGCAATAATTTTTTTTTTAATAATTACTCATCTTTAGTGTATCACTATGTGTTTCTATTTTCCAGTCAATTTGATGCTCATAAAAATAAATGTTACAACTACAAAAAAATGATCTAGTGCATACAAAACATATATTTTTTTACAGTGTAAACAAGAATCTGTTCCATGCAAATGTTTTCAACATGCCCTGAACAAATTCTGTCGTTTTGCCAAATGTGCATAATATTTCCTTAACCCGGGGCTCATACTGACTACGGTGTGGGTTACGGTCCTGATCCGGGGCCGGCCTGCCGCAAACCCAAACTGCTCCAAGGGAAACAGCGGTCAGCTGCGAATCCGGCTGGAAAGTTGCTCACGAGAACAGAAGTCAACGTGGTCCTTTCTGTTGCTGTTCCTCATAAATGTTCAAAAAAACATCCATGGTTTTTGTTTTCTAGAGCGAAACGCATAAATATCCCATTTCATTCTCCAATAGGCTCTGTTTCCCCGTGTTTCTGTGTTTTTGTGCTTACACTAGTCAAGTAAGCGTAAGTTGGGTGAGTTGATTTTATTCTGAATTTCACCAGAACTTTCTTCTGTTTAGCGCCTAATTTTTTCTGTTTATCTGGTGAAACTCTGGAGCGTGAGCCGGGGGTCCAAACATCCTTCTTGCAGAATTTTTTTTACAGGACTGCACGGCCTCGGTAATCGTACTCGCACCTGTACGTGATGTGAGTCTACACACTGGTTTTAATGATTCGGGTTCGTTGCGGCGCCTGCACCGTATTCAGTCTGAGCCCGGCGTTATGAACTCCAGCAGCAGGGCAGGTTGCTACGGGTTCTTACTTTTTCTGGTTTAACTGTCAGCTAGAGTCTGGCTCCACCATCACCTGTGTTATTGTTGACCACTTTAGCCTCCATTGCCTTAACAACTAAACAGAGGAGTAATGGAGGGGGTGCCCTGGTTTGTTTCATTCCTTCAATGCTTATTAGCTACCTGAGCTACCGCAGTAGAACTGAGTGTTGTGCAGTAAAGAACTGAACGTCTGGGATGCACACCTCGACAGAGGAGCTCAGACTGACAGAACATTGGGCTGTCTGTGTCCTTGAAGCTAATATTTAAACAGCTAGCTATCTAGCTGTTTAAATATTAGCAGTTAGAGGAGCTTTACAGACCCTTTTAAAGGAGGAATAAGCAAATTCCTATCAATTAAATTAAATTAAATTAAATTCAATTCAATTTTATTTATATAGCGCCAAATCATGAAACATGTCATCTCAAGGCACTTTACAAAATCAAGTTCAATCATATTATACAGATTGGGTCAGATTATACAGATTGGTCAAAAATGTCCTATATAAGGAAACCAGTTGATTGCATCAAGAAATTGTATTTTAGATGGAACTAAAAAAATAGTTATGTGAAGAACTAAAGGTAATGCTTCAGATGGTCTATGGTATGACGTCACACCGCATCTCTGTGTTGTTCTCCAGTCTCGTTTACGTAGCCGGGCCGGCCGCACGTGCACGTACGTGCATGTGAACAGCTGCCACTCAGGGCTCAGCCCCTCCCTGCCCTAAAACGGCGGAGAGCACACGCAGCAGATCAAAATATTCTCTTGCTAACAGCATTATAACATTATGAGTTAGTTCTTTACTAGACATGTTCCTCTGACAGCTGAGGCTGTTTTGCTGTGTATTTATCCTTTATAAATACCTGCATGAGAGCCTGTTTCTGCAGCTCTGCCGAGTGAAGAAATTAGTTTTGACAAACGCGAATGAGTAAGTGTGCAAAATGAGTATCATCACATAAGTTATTTCCTAGCGTGTTAGAATTTCTTTGTCCTGACCTAAAACTAAGTGAGAACCTGTGTTGCTGTTAACAGATGCAGTCTTCCAACCAGACTGAGATTGAGCTCTTCTGCATAGAATGATTAAAAACATCTGTCTCTACAGGTGCAGAGCTTGTAGAGCTACACCTCCGAAAACACCTGCAGCTGGTATTTCAACAGAGGGAGATTTTTACAACGTTTTGACTCAGGGAGACCAAATAGAAAAGCACCTTTTTATTTATATATATAAAAAAAGAAACGGAAACCGACATGCATATTTTCCATAGATTTGGTTGATGCAGCCATACATAAATCTGGTCAAGCTAAATACATTTAACAAAAATATCCCTGATACCTGCTTTAAATGCACCACCGGTCAGGAGATGTTTGTGGACTGTGTCTGGGTGCGCAGCATTATTAGAGAGCTTTGGGCGGAAGTGATCAATATTACAAAGGCGATTTGAATATCCTGTTAGATGCACAGATGGTTCTACTACACTTCTACCCAAAGAATCCTGAATTACACCTCCAACAGCACAAATGTATAGACTTTGCAATATTACAAGCTAAAATTATTATTAAAAGAGCCTGGTTTAGTTTCATGGCACCATTTATGGGCATGGAAAGTATAACATATCTCATTAAAAACAAACAAGAAATTTGGGTTGACTGATTGCATCATTTAGAATATTGGTCAATTCTTCCATATACTATAAAGAGAGATTATTTGTATTTCTTATTCTTACTCCACTTATTCTTCTATATTAATGGGAAGTCTAACTGGTAGGAGTTAATGCATATTGATTTACAGGAACCTTATAGTACTGACATGATTTTTATAGTAAATGAATTTCACTTTTACACAATATATTATGAATAACCGCAGCGTTTTTAAGAAAAGTATGTGCAATTTTAACAATACTTTTAGTATTGGAAATACACTTTTGTTTGATGTTTCTTATAAAGATGTGAATTAGAAAGTGAAACTTTGTTTTGTGTTGGGGTGGGAGATAAGATTGTTTATTATAATACTGATCTATTGTAAACTATTTTGTAAAGCATGAAATTTAATTTACAACAACTCATGCATATTTTTCCTTCCACTTCACAATCGAGTGGCACTTTGAGTTGGTCAATCACATAAAAATTTAATTTAATTTAATTAAGCTTTTATGTGTTTTTAAGGGGACAAAGGCTGGAAAAGTCCAAGAGTTCTGCAGACCGAGTCTTCCTTCCTGCTCCAAAATATACATTTATTTATTGCATAATCCAAAACAACCGTTTGTCATAAAGAGGTACAACCGCAGACTATCCCCATTCCAGGCATCCATCAAATTTAGTTCCAAAATACAACTTTGAGTCTGTGACATGGAAATGAGCTGATAGTTATTACTGAACATGATTAAAAAAAAAAGAAGAAGAAAAGAAAAGAGCACGCTGCTCTGACTGCCAACTAAACCACAACCATCCCCTAGGGCAGAACTAAAGTTGCAACATCACAGCGAACATCAGAGCCACTAACAGACAACCATCTGCGTAGAAATCCTTCAGTTACCCCTATCTACCCATCAGCAACTCCTGCTCTGACAGCCATTGCATCACATCCCATGCCAATCTGGACTGCTGATATCTGCAAGGCTGAAAACTGGTGCTTGGAATATTCAGAGCGTCTGATATTGTCGGAGCTGGAAGAACGGCTCCCTTTAGACGTCTCTGGGAAAACGGATGGGGTAAACGGTTAAACGTACATGCCAGCTGATCCATGCTGTTAGACAGCGACTCCAACCCTCTCAGGATGTTTTCCATGGCAGCGCTGGCCCGTTCTCCTTCCTTCTCTGTGTTTTCCATCTGCAAAAAAAAAAAAGTTACAAGAGAGCAGTTGGCGCCAACCATTCGCATACACCGATGTGGCATAACATTACGACCACCAACGGACGAATGTACCAACATCAATTATTTCTTCTGGTTCTGGGCCAGAGGACATGAAGCATCACAGTTGCAGATGATGCAGAGCCAGAGACAACTCAGGCAGTGGCGGAGCCAGGCTTTTTAATTTTGGTGGGGGGTGGCTAAAAAAACTGCAGGTCTGTTTAGAACATTTATTTTTCCATCTTCATTCCAAACTTTTCTATATTCCAAGTCAATAGGCCTACCTGTGAATACCTGTCTATATTTATGCTGGTTTATGATAAATTCTCAAACCGTCATTCTTTTTTTGTCTACCTCTTTTGCTGCCTCTGGATAACTTATCTTATTGTTTTGACTTATTTAATTTCTACCCCCCCCCCCCCCCCCCCCCCCTTACCTGACTTTCCCATATGCGACTCTGTGCTGACCACCACAGTTACAGCACTTTTCCTGCACACCATCTTAACATTCTTTGAATTTATGATCCGCACCACATTTGGGACACCTCTGGCCTCCTTTTCAGGTGGCAGCTATGTGTCCATATCTTTGACATCTTCAATTCTAGAAAGACAGCATAATCGTTCTTCAGTTCTTTCTTCGGTTTTTAATTGATACTTTGTTTATTCTCTAATTTACTTTTATGTAAAGTTCTTCCTTGGTTGGATTGCAACCATTTGTGTGACATAGTGCCGACTACTACAGGGGTGACCTGTTATTGTGATATGTCAATCATCTGGAGGCCAAATCAGATTTCTGTGGGGGGGGGGCATTGACACCCCCCCCCCTCTAGCTCCGCCCCTGCACTCAGGGTACCCAAGTTAGTTATACCAGACTCTTTTAATTCACTTCTTTTTTTCATTTAAATTTATTTGCAAAGGACGCTTTAGTATTCTTAATATAACAATACGCATGTTTGATTGATTTTTATAAGACTTAATATGTTGAAGTTTGTGTTTAAAAAAACAAACAAACAAACAAAAAAACAAAAAAAACAGAAGACATTGTAATTCATATATTAGCGTCTTTGTTCAAATCTATAACCCAAACAGATTACAACAGTTTAGATAAGGATAATAGTAATAACAATAATAAAACGTAAACTATCAGTTGTAATAAAACTTATTTTAACAAAGGCAACCAACAACAACAACAACACTACGAATTGACACGTTTAACTTGAACGCAACAAATCAGAAAATGTTCAACTCTGTGCTGAGTCAGCATCCTCAGCCCCAGCGTTCATCTCCGGCTCCGGCGGTTCGGGCTCGCCGAAGACGGCCGCCATGCACCGGCGACACGCCTCCTCCAGCTCCCGCATGGACGCCTCCACCTCGAAGCCGGTCCGCAGCGTCACCATGTCGTAAGCCATCCAGGTCAGCTGCACTGCGGGCGGACAGGGGACACGGACACAGGGCGTCAGACGAGCGGAAGGCTCCGCTCCCCCCCCTCCCCGCCCAGCATGGAGCCGCTACCCACCTGCCATGTTCTCCACATCCTCGGTCATCCTCTCCAAGTCCTTGTTCAGCTCGTACATGTCGGTGCCGCTCCCTGAAGCCGCCGACGGGCGAGACGAATCCTCCATCTCTTATTACAAACGGCCAGAACAGATTTAAAAAGAAATAATAATAACCCGTGTCATTATGTGCCCGTTCACCCTAATAAGACGTCGCAGAAAAAAAGTTATATTGTAAGCTAAGTCGTTTTATTTTATTTCATTTTACTTTGTATGTCGCCGCCGAATTGAAAACCGTTATTTCGGACGGTTGGGTTAGCATGATTAAACTTGTTCAAAGTTAGCTTGGCAGCTGCGGGTAAAACGGCGCGGCATGAAAAAAACACGACAACGACGGGCTGAAACTTAATTCAGGGGGGTTATTTCATTACCAGGTTTAGGATTGTATTTATTTATTTTACTGTGTATTTATTTATTTAAAACTTACCTTCAGAAACTAGTCCAGACAGTTCTCGGCCAATTAATAATGCGCATGCGCACATGGTGCTTGCCTCGCGCTTTACAAAGCTTATTTTCTTTGTTTTATCGGCCTAACCTGCCTTAAAATGTGAGGTGGCGAGTTCATTAAAAGCTGTAGAAAAAATTAATTTGACCCACGTTGATATAAAACGCCCCTCAACGTACTGCATTAAAAATTATATTAATAAATTTTTTTTGGGTTTGTTTTAAAATAAATAAATGTCTAAAGCAACTGTTTTCACCCACTTCTTGCCACTTGGGAGAAGAATAAATCTAAAGCAAACACGAGCAACCTCTTTCTGGTTTTATACTTTTTTACTTTCTCATTTTTATGATAAATCACAAGGGGTCAGTCCCAAGTTGACAGAATTTGATTTGTTGATCTTCCAACTACCACAAGACCCGCAGCTCAACTAACATCCCTTTTATACTACTCCTCTTTTCTTTTTAACACTTTAAATTATACTTTTATCTTAACCATTAATCTGTGCATGTTATAGCAATCTGTGTTCTCATCCAAAACCTGCACTGAAATGTTTAAATGAGTTTAATTTAAGTTCTCAGTTGTGATAACCACACACTGTAAAACCGAACAGTACAAGTGTGTTAAAAAAAATAAGTTTGTTTAACTCAAGAATTTAAAAAAGTTAGTTGACCTCAGTTTGTTTGAGTTGATATAACTTATTTTCAACTTTAAGTGCCTCTTACTTAAATCTTTAATTTCATTTTGTCAGTGTACTTAAATAATTTGACTGGTATGGCAAGCCGTTTTAACATAAATTCGGTTTCGTCTGACTATCCGTAATTACATTCCAGATATCTTAAAATGCATTTTGACTAGACAAAACTACATTTTGACTATCCGGAATGGTAATTTAAGATATCTTTATTTACATTCTGACTAGGAAGAATAATAATTCAAGATATCTTCAATTACATTTTGACTAGTCAAAATTCCTTTCAAGATATCTCAAATTACGTCACCGGATTCGTCATTGAAAGCGTCACACATCCGTAGATGTAATTTAAGATATCTCGAACGTAATTATGACTAGTCAGAATTACAATTTAAGATATCTGAAATAAGACATTGCGTGTAAGCCCCTTATTGGCTGTAAGCTGCCCAAAGCTGCCTGAACATTCAATGGCGCTGGCTGTTTTCGACAAAATTGTAAGAAAATGCCACAATATAGAAAGAGCTTTTTAAGTATGGGATATGCAGAGAGGGCGAAAATAGTATACTTGAAGAATGCTTAAGAAATTTGCAAAGAATTTCGGATTTACTTGCTGCCGACGCACACAATGCACTGAAAAACGGCTAGCTGAAAGCGCTACTGTCGACTCATGTCCAAGCTGGAAATAAGGAATATTCCTCAGACCGGACCAGTTCTGTTAATAACCAGATGCAGTTTTTATACTGTGGTAAAGCATCTGCCTCTTGGGAATTATGGTAAAGCCAGCTAGCTCTTGATTTTCACATGCGAGACGGCACAAAGCATTACAGCACCCTCCTTTAGCTTCTCTGAAAACAAAAGCGGACGCCTCCGGTTCCTGTGTGATGACATATGGCAAGCCGTTTCGTAATTCAAGATATCAGTAACGTCATTTTGACTAGTCAGAATGTCAATTTAAGATATCTTAAATGGAAAAGCTGAATAATTCAAGATATCTCTAATTCATTTAGAGATATCTTAAAAGGAATTTTGACTAGTCAAAATTACAATTCAAGATATCTTAAAAGGAATTTTGACTAGTCAAAATTACAATTCAAGATATCTTAAATTAATTTTTTACTAGTCAAAACTGCATTTCGCCTATCCAAAAATACATTTAAGATATCTTGAATTATGGTGGCATTTGAGATATCTTTAATTAGAATTATGACTAGTCAAAACTCAATTTAAGATATCTTGAATTGTAATTTTGACTAGTCGTAATTTAATTGTAGATATCTGAAATGGGTATTTCAGATAGTCAGTAATTCATTCGAGATATCTTGAATTGACGTCTCCATACAACTCAATGGAAAATCTGATGTCATTTCGACTAGTCAGAATGTAATTAGAGATATCTCGAATAGGTATTTTGACTAGTCAAAATACAATTAGAGATATCTTAAATTGCTAAAACGTCTAGTCATAAAACAATTTGAGATATCTCGAATGTAAGGGCGATAAAACCTAATTTATGTTAAAACGGCTTGCCATATGACTGGTTCTTCGGTCTGTGTGACGTCACTTCCTTTCTTCGGTCCGTATGACGTCACTTCCTGCTGATTGGAAAAGTGCGCCACATTAACGGCTCGTTCTGGGTTAGGAAAAGTTCAGCGGGAACTGCCGTCTGTGAATTTGGACGTGATTCTTACTGCCTTCTGTCTTCATGACCTTCTCATCTGCACTTTGTTTTGTGCTAGTCTCAGGTAAGTTGACATTATTTGTCGTTTTGCCTCCATGTTCACCTAAGATTTACTGTACTTTAAAGCGGAAAGTTAGTGTGCTATTTGTTCCTTGCTAAATTCAAGCAAGCTAGTTGCATGTCTGGGCATGTTGGCACCGAGTCATGGGCTAACATTAAAGAAGAATTTTAATTTTATGGCAAAATGTTTATACGGTTAAGGTAGTTAACGTCGTAGATGTGTTTATTGATAAACCGCGCCCTCCAGTGCTGCTTTGAGACGCTTGTAAGGAACAGTGCTCGACTGTAATAAGTTTAATGGGGCTCGCACGTGGCGCAGCGGGTAGCAGGACCCATATACACAGGCCTTAGTCCTCGACGTGGTCGACCCGGGTTCAAATCCGACCCGCGGTCCTTTGCCGAATATCTCTCCCCCTCTTCCACTCCCCTTCTCGTCAGCCTACTTTAAAAAAAAGCGAGCCACTAGAGCCGCAAAAAAAAAAAAAAAAAAAAAAAATTAATGCAAGTCCGGTCACTTTCCGCGGTTTTTTTCTGTTATATTAGGACGCATTTGTTTACATCGAAGCCGTTGCGAGATCAATATGTAGAGGGATGGATTATCATATATGCGTTTGTGTTACTGTGCCACCGCAACTGGAGCCACAATTTAATATAAGCTAAAACCAAAACCCTGGTCATTAAGTAGTGGCAGCCTGCTCCTTAATATTGTTTTGTATACGTTTATGATCTATATCAGCATCCTCTGTCTCACTACATGCTATTTTGTTGTCAACAAACACACGTGGTTATGTGTCCTGCAGCCACTCTTTGAAAAATCCTAAAGGAAAGCCTGTAATGTACATATTAGATCCTGAGTCTGTATGGTCGTCTGTGATATCAGTCATATTTCTATGTCAGTATAACTTATGTAAATCTTCTGTCTTTTAGGCTGAGACTGAAGAACTGGCTGGGCTTTTTCAACTTGTCAACAAACTGGTGTGTTGATTTTTTTTTTTTTTTTTTTTTTTTTTTTTTTTTTTACAATTTTGACATTTATTGCTAAAACCCATCCTTATGCATTCCTGTCAAAGTTAAGGTTTTGCCACAACACTCACTTTTGCGATGTCTTGGAAGTGTAAGCTTTGTAGCGCAGCCTTTGATCAACGGGCACACTCGTTTGAACACTATCGTTTGCGTCACAGCAATTTGTCCACAGCAAGTCCATTGCCTTGTCTTTATGATCATTGCATCTGCACATTTCAATCGGTAAATGCTTTGAAAATTCATTTAACACGGTCACATTCAAATACAGTTGTGCTAAGCGAAAGTCAAGAAGGATGTGTGGCATTCATCTGCCCGAAGTGTGGATTTAAGGAGCCATTCAATGAAAAAGCACTTCTTAGTCATTTAAGATCACATTTAAAAAAACACGAGATGATAGAATGTCCGTTCAGAAATTGTCAATACCGGACTAATGTCTATTCTTCATTCAATGCACACAGATGTAGGAGTCATCCAAATGGTGACATCACAGATTTTAAGAATGAGGTTGTGCATACAAACACTGATGGCCAATCAGTGCCAACTGATATAGAATCTGATGAGGGTGATACCCTTCAGAGTACTCCTGTGTGTAATCCTCCAGAGTCTAGAGATGACAATGGTGCATTGCAAGCCCAGTTGAGGAGCAACTTGGGTTCTCTGTTTTTGAAAATGCACAGTGTTCTTCATGTATCAGAGATGGCTATACAGGACATAGTTGAAAACTTGTCACACATATTCTCATTGTCTAAACCTCTAGTGCGAGACTCTATCAAAAGGGTTTTTCAGGAACATGATCAGGCAATTAGTGACTCCCTTCTCCATGAATTAGTGGAAGCTTTGATGAAAAATAATGTTTTTGTCAGTGCCACATCAGATGGTGCAGAGCTGTCCACTGCTAAGCGCAGGAAAACATTTGTAAGAAGTAACTACCCTCTGGTAATGCCAGTGCAGTATGCTATAGATTCCAGTGGACACACAGCGGTGTATGTGTCAATACTACAGATGCTTCAAACAATGTTTAGCAATACTGACATTCTTGAGAAGATTCAAGAAAACAAACCATCACCTTCTGGAATGTACGCAACTCATGAAGATGGAACATACTTCAAAGAAAATCCACTATTGTCAGAAGGTGGAGAGTTGAAACTTTCCCTGATTTTGTATGTGGATGACGTTGAATTAGCTAATCCTTTAGGCACAGCTAGAAAGATCCACAAGCTTTGTGCCGTTTACTGGTTACTTGCTAACGTACCTAGTAAATACAGGTCCAGTCTGCATGTCATTCAGCTAGCTCTGCTATGCAAAGTACCTGATCTGCAGAAATGCGGTTATCAGAGTGTACTTTCACCTTTGTTGAGAGACTTGTGCACTCTTGAGCAGGATGGCGTGTTCATTGAAACTCTTGGCCAGTGTATCAGAGGCACTGTATTGTGTGTGGCAGCGGATAATTTGGCTGCCCATGGTCTTGCAGGTTTTGTGCAGAGTTTCCGAGGAAACTATGTCTGCAGATTCTGTTGCTGTACTACAAGTGAGATCCAGTCCAGTGAAGCTTCTGAAGCGGGCTTAAACATGAGAACAAAGGCTTCTCATGATGTTCACGTGCAGAATGCTGTACAGGGAGAAAGTGCACCTCACTTTGGTGTTAAATCTGAGTGTGTTCTTAGTGAGGCATTGCAGCATTTTCATCCCATTACTGGTTTCCCACCTGATATACTTCACGATCTTTTTGAGGGCATAGTCCCAGTTGAGTTGGCGCTGTGCATCCATGAGATGATCCGCCATAAATATTTCACCCTTGAGTATCTGAATGCACAAATCCGGAGATTTCCATATCAGCATGCTGATAGGCTGGATAAACCACACGTGATCCCCAAGAATTTTGCAGCTAAACAAAGCATCGGTGGGAATGGGCATGAAAACTGCACTTTGCTGAGGTTATTACCACTCATGGTAGGAAGTAAAGTCCCAGAAGGAGATGATGCCTGGGCCATATTGATGGATCTCAAAGACATTGTGCAACTGGTATTGTCTCCATCTTTCACAGAGGAGTCCATACAGTACATGCAGACTAAAATTAGTGATCACAGACAAGGTCTTAAGGTTCTCTTTCCAGACTTTAAGCTACGACCCAAACATCATTATGTGGAGCACTACCCAGAACTGACAAAGCGGTTTGGGCCACTTGTTCACCTATGGACCATGAGGTTTGAAGGGAAACATCGCTTTTTTAAAAGGGTGATACATGGCACACATAATTTCAAGAATGTCTTGAAAACTCTTGCTACCAGGCATCAGCATATGATGGCATATCATTTCAGTGCCTCAACATTTTTCAGACCTGACATCCAAGCTTCTAGTGTTGCCTTCATCCAAGTTGACACACTACCTCAAGTGGCAAAAAACTTCATAGAGACAAAGACCAGTAGCCAGAGCATTTACAGCACACCAAAGGTCTCCATAAGTGGCACAGAGTTTGCAAGGGGGATGTTTGTTTCAGTTGGTGAGACTGGAGGACTTCCAAAATTCAGCAGGATTGATCACATACTGCTTGTGAATGACTCTATTTACTTCCATTGCAGAGACTACAACTGCTGGTACACTGAGCATTTACGCTCATTTGAGGTGACATCCACAGACCACTTCTCTGTCTATCAGCTGTCGGACCTCAACGACACAGTCAGTTTCCCAACATACAACATTGATGGACATTTGGTGCTGACGCTAAAAAGATTTATTCTGATCAGAGGGTTAAAAGATTAAGAAGTGGGGAACTGTAGAATCTCGTGGAGAAAAAACACAAGTGTAATCTCACATCCAAGGTGCCATAACTGACACTACTGTGTCCCCACAAGCCTAGACGAAATGAACTAAGCAATTGTTTGTTTGTTTTTTATTTGCATAGGGTATACATTTGAAGTTAATGATGATGATTTTCATCCAGAACTGATAATGTGCTTGACATTGAACGATTTGCCTGATGTCAAAGCTCATGTTGGTCATTAATCCTCTTTTTTTTCTTTCTCTTAAATTATAGGACATGGCGGCTCAAAATCTCCTTCTTCATGTCCATGTTTCTACTGACATTGTCAGGAAGATGACCTTGCCTTCACGTCCAGAGAGTGTAGATGAGCTGAAAACCAAGATAAAAGCCAAGTTCCAGCTAGACTTTGACTTTAGCTTATCTTATGAAGACCCAGATTTTGATGGGCAGTTATGCTCTCTTGTAGACATTGATGAGCTTCCGCAGAAGGCTGTATTAAAAGTGATTACGGGTGAGAGTGATGGCAGCTCTGTAGCATCAGATGAAACCATCATACTTCCCCATGCAATGACCCCACAGAGAGTTGATAGATGGCCCACCGTTTTTCCAGTGCCCACTTTTTCATATGAGGTGGAGCTTATACTTGGAGAAGGAAATATTGCATTTGAGAGAACTGGGAAAACTCTGAAATTGTCAAAGGGCCAAAAACACAACATCCTTGAGACCCTTGCAGGTAAAATGCATGCTTTTAAAGCATATCCCACTGATAGGGAATTTTCAGAGGTCGCAAAAGCACTTGTGACTAAACATCCGTGTCTAAAAGAACCAGGATCTCAGACAGGATGGTACGGGTGGAAAAACAGTTTAAAGTTTAAAATGGGGAACTATAGAACAAAGTTGAGTCAAGCTGGATTTAGTGAAGTAGCCATAAATTCTGGAAAACGGAGCAAAAACAACCCTGACAAACAGCCTGCCCACAGTAACATTAAAAGACCAAAACGGGCAGAGGTGAATTTTCTCCCAAATTTCCCAAGAGGGGAAGATCTTGGAAGCTTGGAGCAAATCAGACTCCAAATTGTAGATGAAGTCAAGATAACCGCCAAAAACCTCACCCAGATTACAGCTCTGATGCAAACTACTTTTGCCTTACGGCGAAAAGAAGTCGTCAGCGATGAGCTACCTGTTGGAGAGATCTTGGAACGCTGGCCTGCCCTTGGAATTGAGTCCCAGGTGAGTATTTTTTAGTGATAAAATCTAAAAAAATAAAACAATGACACTTGGCTTATAATTTCCTAATGTTCTACATAAACCCACATCTGAAATGGAGTTTCAGTGATTTGCTATTATGCTTGAGATTTTCTGTTGTTTGTTTAGTTCTGTATTCATTATATATGTGGCACATACTTAGGCATTAAACAATCCTTTTGTGTTTGCACAGATTTGTTCAGAGTTCCACAGGATCACGAACATCAACCTGAAAAACAATTTCTATGCTGAGCTGGATCGACATGTTCCTCGTCTCCAGAGCTTGTTCAGAAAAAAAGCTGCACGCACAGGGAAAGTGGCCGAAGCCCTTGATAAGCTCTTCAGTGCTTATGACCTCCAGGTGAGTTGACTACACTTCCTGGTGCTTCAGTCATGAACTAACAAAATGGCAGCACCACACCGATACAAACAGTGTGGATATTGTCTAACATCCAAAGTAAATCAAGACTATGGTCTCTCACTCAAGGAGCAAGTTGACGTCCATGGAAGACGTGCGGTTGTTCTCCGTGCTCTTCCTCCTTATCTGTGCGAGGATGACTCCAAGTTCCTGAAGATGTGGGATGTAAGTCAGCATATTGTTTTATGTTGTGTGTTCTTTTGTTAAAAGTTTGCTTGTTTTATGAATTTCGAAAGACTCAGAGTGGTAACATCAGACCACTTCACATCAGACTGTTTTGAGATCTATGAGGCAGAGATGCGAGCTGCCAAGCCCACACAATGGAGGTGAATGTTAGATACCTCCCTCTCACAAAATCCATCAAATACACAATCCAACAACTCCACTCACAAGTTGTGACCTGCACATTCTCCACACTATGAAAGAATAGGGTAACGTTACGAGACAGAGCAGCTAATGCGTAGCCGGAACTGGAAAGTGCTTTTGAAATCACTCCACCCGTCTGGAAAGTAGTTATGTATAGGAATGATGGAAATTGGCGAATTTGCAACACTGGTGAACAATCCCTTTGATTTATTTATACTGACAGTCAATTTATACACAAGGTAGTGGATGCTCTGACCTCCTATTAGCATTTAACAAACTAATTGAACAACTGGACAATTAACATACTCAGTATAAGTAAATCACATAAAGAGGCAAACGGTTAGTTTCACATTATAATTATCAGAACATGGCCAGATATGATTTTATCATCTGTGGTCTCCATACTATAGCTTGTGATGCCATCACTTTGTATTCAAGTATGCTAAGATGTGTTTCTACTCTCTTTCTCATCTTCAGCCTGTGGAGTCTCCAGAAATGGATCTTCATGACATAGCAGTTGGCATCGTTTTGAACTCTGCCAACTCAATTGATCCCACATTCCTCGTCCCAGATACGGTTGAAGTTGTCATTGAGGGTAATGTAGTGATCACCGTGCCCACACTCGCTGATGGATATGTTGTCCTTTTTGGCCTGATTTATGCACTGCATTTAGATTACCCAAAAGAATTGGCCAATACTTTTGACTTCATTCAGAAGGTCTTAATGGGCCTGGAAGATGGAAAGTTGAGACCCAGAGTGTTGAGCCTGAAAAATGAACTTTTGGCACGGGAGTAATCTGGCTCTTGTTAACAAAGTTGCTTGAGCAACATATCAGGCACACACAACTGAAACAACTTAATGTTTTGACATTATTATTGTTCACCTCCAACTCAATGTTTGCCAGTTCATCTTAAAAATTGTATTAGTATGGATACAGTGTCATGCATAGGCATATTTGTTTTTCTTGGTCAGTTTTTGAAAATACTCTTTTGTGATGTTTGTTTGTACTGGAAGCTGTTACTGAAGTACACAGTTTCATATCTTTGCTCTTATGTGATTTTGAAATATGATAATGTGATGCAGTGCTTTAAATGTATTACATTAAACTGAGCTCTAATGTTTATTAGTAAAGTTGGACATGTATGACAGGTTCCTTTTACTGTCCATTTGAAAATGTGATAATTCCGAAAAAAAAAAAAAAAATGTTATTGTACTAATTTGGGTATTGTTTTACTCAATAAAATGGGACTGAATTTAATCTTGTTCATGTATTTTTGATGTGTTTTGGGTGATTTTGAGTTAAAGTGACCTAAAATAATTGATGTAATCGGTTTCATAAAATAATTCAAGTTCTGGTATATCTTATTTTGAGTTAAACCTAAGTAAGTTCTTACTGAGTAGTAGAGTTGGTAGAGATTCTTTTGATTTGAAATTTTTAAGTAAACAAAAAGTGATAAGATTTTTTTACAGTAATGAAAACATTTAAGTTAAATGTACTTGGTTTTGTTTGTACTTTGGAAACAAAATTACTAGTAAAACATACTTGATCAGAGAAGTTTGCTAAACTTGTCAAAGTAAGTTAATGCCACTTGTAATTACAAGTGTAGATAACTGAATCAGGACTACTTCTTAAACTTAAAAAAAAAAGTCAACTGTAATTAAAAAAATTTATGTAATCAGTTTCAGCAAATTTTTTGAGTTCAATGAACTTGTCGGGTTTTACAGTGCACAGTGTTGGAAAAAATATGAAACATCAGAAAATATTACAATATTGGGATTTGGTTTGATCAGTTTGAAAAGTAATAATATATCCACATGAAATTAAATACCACATAGGTTTTATGCAAAGTTAAAGGGCTTTTTTTCAAGTGGGATATGTATTGTATTGTACTGTGAACACAAAAGGATATTTATATGATGAGTGAACTGTGTTTATGCTAGACTATCAACTTGAGTGGAAAAGTATTTAAGTGAAAGTGAAGAAAAAAAACCCTGAGGGGATTGAATTAGCTGACAACAGAAATAACAGGAAAGAGAAACTCATAGACGTCTCACCTTAGAAAAGAGCCAATCAAGATACAAAGGGGGCGGACCAAGAGAGAAGATATAGTCAGTGCGACAGGTGACACCTTGACATAGAGCAAGGACAAACAGATAAGGAAGGATTGGAGAAGAACAGTCAGCCACTTTAAAGCCAAGAGACAATTATTTGGATGAGCAGTCTCTTTTGGTGAAGATTGAAAAAGAAAGACTTTCAGGAACAGATTCATCCAGAATTCTACACGAAGAGGAAGGACAACGAAAAACACATTAGAAGAGGGTGCGAGGCGAAGAGAAACTTAACGATGTCTTCGTTTGAGACGCAGAACCAGTCTCCTCCTCGTTGCGGCCCACAGTTTCCCAGCCTGGGCCAGGAACCTCCGGAGCTCAGCATGTATGGTGAATGCTACTACCCTCCTCCCTCCCTGCCGAGTCCTCAGCGCACCACTCCTTCCTCTTACGAACTCAGTGACTATGCCACCTCATCTCCAAACCCTTACCTTTGGTTTAACAGCTCTGGGATCAACTCCTCATCGTACCTGTCTAGCAATGGCCCGCCCGGTAATCCAGGCCCACCATTCGTACCTCAGCACTACGGCCTACAGAGACCCTACCTGGGTCCAGCCGGACCTGGGGGTCCGGGAGGGGAACTAAGCTGGTTCTCTCTTCCCTCGCAAGAAGATCTGATGAAACTGGTCCGACCGCCTTATTCCTACTCGGCTCTGATCGCCATGGCTATCCACGGAGCCCCGGACAAGAGACTGACACTGAGTCAGATTTACCAGTACGTTGCAGACAACTTCCCGTTTTACAACAAGAGTAAAGCCGGCTGGCAGAACTCCATCAGGCACAACCTGTCCCTCAATGACTGCTTCAAGAAAGTGCCAAGAGACGAGGATGATCCAGGTAATGCATTCACATCATGAGTCTCACTGTTGTGCTTGAACAGTTCTTGAATGGTTCTTGCTATTTGACAGAGTGATGTAAACTGTTATTTAACGTGTGATCTCAAAAACAATCTCACCCGACAGGTAAAGGCAACTACTGGACACTTGACCCGAACTGCGAGAAGATGTTCGACAATGGAAACTTCCGCCGCAAAAGGAAGAGGAAGTCCGACTCGCTCAACAGTGGCGATGGCGCTTCAGGGCCTCAAGAGTCAGGAGACAGCGAGAGGGGAAGCCCCAAACACCCCGCCCTTACCATGTCCCCGACACCGGACAGAATCCCCTCCCCTTCGCTGTCGGGCCCGACGCCGTGCCTGAGCAGCTTCTTGTCTGAAATGTCTACGGTATCCACCGGAGCAACGAACGACGTCGGGGGAGACGGGTTGAGCAGGCCACTGCAGATTAACCTGCCCTTAGACGGACCTCACAGAGCCGCCCAGCCGGGAAGCTTCAGTAACTATTCCCCCAACTCAGGTGTCTCAGAGTGGGTACCGCAGGTGGCAGCTCCCCCTGTGCTCACTTCCTCGCCCTCCCACTCTTCTCTAGGTTACTCTAGCCCCATTCTGAGCCAGTACAGCGGCTCCAGCGGGCATTTCTATCCCACCCTGAGCTCCACCGGAATCATCTATCACCGTGAGGGCACAGAGGTTTAAGGAGACGTCAGGGGAAGGAATGTTGTCTTAGGAAGGACTATTAGAAGGACTCTTCAAACGTCTGGTGTTAGTTTTGGCTCTGAGAATAAAAAAAAAAAAGAATGTTTTTTTTTTTTGCTGACAGAGCTAGGGGTGAACACTATAGCACGCGACCTTAGCTCAACTGGGCTCAGTTCCCACAGAAAAAAAAGCTGAATCAGGCACAGCGGGCTTTCATTGTCTAACCGTAAAAAGAAAAAAAAAAAAAAAAGCTTCTTGCCTCTCTATCAGGTGCTGTCAGCTTTTATTTTAGATATATCTCTGTAAGAGCTGAGTCATTATTAACCGGCCCAGCGCTAATCTGCTGACACCGTGCCATTCCGCGCTATATCGTTGATGGTAAAGCACAGACAGCACATTTTAGAGGGGTAGTTAAATTACAGTGGTGTCACAATTGTGTGTTTTGTTCCTGCACTGAAGGAATAAACAAGTGATATTGAGATTTTCTGTCATGGTCTTTTAGTGCTGCAACAACTGGATTCATTTACGGTCTGGGAGTGTAATATAGAGGTGGTAGTTGTACTCTGTATAAAGGTTCACATGTTGTGGTTTGTTGCACCTGATTGTTGGCGAAACTTTTGTTCAACACAATGAGTTTGTAAGGTATCACCACATGCTGTATGTTGTGTTTTTACTATGAATAAAATCTTTTTGATTTAAAGTTTCCCTTTCATAAAATGTACAGATAACCCTATGGGAATTGAGCAGTTTATGGGAAAATAAATGGATTAAGGAGTCAATATTAAGCACTGGGACTATATCATAAATACACACCCATTCAGACACCTCAAAAAACTCTTTAAGAAGAGAAAGTGAGACCATAAACACTGACAAAGAAGAAAAAAACTGTCCTGTCAGTAAAAGCAATGACCAGTAGTGTGGAACCAGCCTGTCAGTGTAACTTGATCTTTGTTGATGGATAGTTAACTGATTCTTCTAAACTGTGAAAAGCTACATTCCCATGCTTTTACTCTCTTCTCAGCACAACACAGTAAAATCTGTGGCTGTCCCGTATTATTTATATAGATGGTGCTGACTGGAGAGGTGTAAAAGTACGGACTCAGCTCAGTTTATAGGGTATACGTTTGGCTTTTCACTGGCACCAAACATATTCCCATTAAGTCCTACACCATCATGTTTTTTTTTTTTTTTAAAGAAAGATGTACATCCTGTGATGGAACAGCTTGTAAACCCTCTTTAGCAGCAATAACTCACTAGTTGTTTTCTTTTGAATTCTTCACAAGGACTTTAGGATATATATATATATATATTTAAATGAGCTTGGTGATGACCAGTTTTTTTCTGTTCGTTAACAGCACCTGGCTGCTGCTGTCTTTCATCATACTGATGAAAGCAGTGAGGGTGTACTTAGTTTTCTCTTATAGCTTTACCATTTTGGTTTCAGTGTTCGTCTATTAAATATTGACAATAACAATTGTACCTGTAAAATTGTAAAGTTTTCTTCAACTGAATAAAAACAAAACTGAAGTAATAATATTTGGACCAATAGAGGAGAGATCAAAAGTTAGCACACAGCTTCAGCTGCTTCAGCTAAAAACCACCAATCAGGCCCGAAATCTGGTTGTAGTGATGGACTCAGAACTGAACCTCCAAAAGCATCTAAAGACAGTTACAAGGTCGGCTTTCTATCACCTGAAGAACATTTCTAGGATTAAAGGACTGATGTCTCAGCAGGATCTAGAAAAACTAATCCATGCGTTTATTTTTAGTCGAATAGATTACTGCAACAGTGTTTTCACAGGTCTGCCTAAAAAGTGGATCAGACAGCTGCAGCTGATCCAGAACGCTGCTGCCCGCATCCTCACTAAGACTAAGAAAGTAGAGAACATCACCCCAGTTCTAAAGTCCTTACACTGGCTCCCTGTATCTCAGAGAATAGACTTTAAAATCCTTCTGTTAGTCTATAAATCCCTGAATGGCTTAGCTCCTAAATACATCACAGACTTGTTATCAGCGTATCAACCCTCCAGACCACTAAGGTCTTCTGGCTCCAGCCTGCTCTGCATACCTAGAACCAGAACCAGACATGGAGAAGCAGCATTTAGTTCCTATGCTCCAATTATCTGGAACAAACTTCCAGAAAATTGTAAGTCTGAGTTCCTTTAAATCAAGACTAAAAACACATCTGTTTAGGATTGCATTCGACTGCTCTAGTTAAACAATTCTCTCTAGTTCAACTTTTTTTTAGTCCAACTGTTTGTTAATGCTCTATTTTGTTTCTACATCTTATTCCTACTTGCTTTTGTTCTGAGTTATTTTCCTGTATTTTAATCATGTAAAGCACTTTGCATTGTCTCTGTACTGAATGGTGCTATACAAATAAATTTGCCTTGCCTTACCTTTGCAGAAAGTGAACCAGCTAATAAATCATTCGAAATAGTCTAAAAATATTAGTTAATTACAAATGACGGAAACCTTTTCATTTGGCTGTGGCAAAGCCTCCCAATCTAGTGACATCCCCTGGCTAATTCTTACAATAAAGAATGATACAACACAATTCAACATAATAGAATATCTACGGTCACATTTTGATGTGCAAAAATATGTCCTAAATAACATTGTCTAACACAGTCAGTCCATACATATATGCATGGTAATATCCAATTAGTAATAGTTATTTTACTGAGCTGAATATAGGAGAAAAGAAAATCAGATAGTCTTATGTGGTTTTATTTTGGTCAGGGTGATCTGTGTGTGTGTGTGGTACATAAATAAGTACAAAAGCCCTTTTATGACATCTCCTTTAGGCCTTTATTTACCCCGAAACACAGGCAGCAAGACAGACATTTACACTAAACACAAGGACAAAAAAATAGAAATGGAGAGAGAAAGAAAGAAAGAAAGAAAGAAAGAAAGAAAGAAAGAAAGAAAGAAAGAAAGAAAGAAAGAAAGAAAGAAAGAAAGAAAGAAAGAAAGAAAGAAAGAAAGAAATTGCCCTTCAGTTAAATCAAGTGGAATTTACCATCTTGGCACTAATGATAAAATGTCTCAGGGGTAAGGAGGTCAACCTGTTAAAATTTGCATAACTGATTTCAAAACAATAACACAAAAGGGGGACGAGGTTTCGCTTGTATGGATCATAGATTCCTGCTCCCTTACTGGTGTCAGGCATGTGCCTATATCAGATTTAACTATGTGAAATGTCACGAGTCAAAGGAGCACCCTTTAAAAATCGGTCAAGTTGTTGACATCCAAACGTCAGGTAAAAAGACAATAAGTACCCCAGCAGACAAGTTACTGTAAAGCATATTGTAAAATACACGTACAATTTCAAAACTTCAATTTATATAGCTCACCCTGATAAGCTGTACATGTTTACTCAATGCAGCAGTAATAAAAATAATGTCAGTTTCACATTTAGCTTGAGCATGGATATTTAAATCAGTCTAGATAAGCCACTTGAATCAGTCCTGGATGCTTTTCCAGCAGATCTACACATTAATAGCCATCATTATCTGGAATGTATTTAATCTCGTCTTTGCAACCAAAATTGAAATTGTCTTTACACAGAACGGAAAGTCACCTTTTTTTTTTTAACCTTCTAACAGAATTTTGCCTCCAGGGGTGGGGTTGGTGGAGCGGGTAGGTGGGTCGGTTGCTCTACAGGGTGTACACCTGTTTTTGCTGAGTAATGTCTGGAGATAGGTGGTATCTTGGAGCCCATAACTAACGAGAAATCCTAAAGAAAACGTCAATTGGAAATAGGGACAGTGTTTGTCAGCAATTAAAAGAAGAGTTTGGCTGTATAATTTCAGAAAAGATGAATATACATAGCTATTTTAAAAAATACTTGCTCTAATCTTTTACATATATATGCTCTAATATTTTACACACACACACACACACACACACACACACACACACACACACACATATATATATATATATATATATATATATATATATATATATATATATATATGCACACATCATTGTACATATATCAGCTTTTGTCATCTTTCTTCTCCCCATATCATGTTTAGACGAGGTGTTGACAGCTACCAAGAGGTGCATGAAGAACAGGGGGGCTTTTCCTTTCCACCCACCTATCTTTCCCTGTGCCAACTGAAACATTTTAAGAGTTTTTTTTTTTTTTTTCCTCTCTCTCCGTGACTTTATTAACAACAGAAATCCCTCGGAGCCGTCTTATTCAGGCAGTTTCAAACCGATGCAAATTTCCTAACTGCTAATCGCACCTTGGAAGGGGATGACAAGTTTAGAGACGGGCCGACGGAGTAGATGAGGGTTTCCAGATAAACGGTAAAAGTGAAGGGAAGAGACCTGAATCCCAGGAAACCAAAGTCACTTTAAGTTTAATGAAACCCACAAGTCAGTTTAACTCTGTACCTCGGGACTTCCCTTATCGTTCTTTTTTTTTTTTTCAGTTTCAGTTTGCATTCCCCCCAATTATTCCCCCCAACCCCCTCTTTTTTTTTTTATAGCAAACTTGACATAATTATGTTTTCACCTCCTGGCATTTCTTTCCCCTTTCGGCCTTTCTCCCAAAGCGGAGCAGCACTTTCACCTCTGCGCAACTGTCATCACCTGTCAAGAGTACCCATTGTTTTGACCTAATTGACAGAAAATGACTGTGCCTGTCGCACAAAAAACACAAGAGGCGAGACGGTTGAGGGGCAAGCTAATCCGCAGGCACCGAGGGACGAACAGACCTCTCAGTGTTTGAGGGATACCCCGGCTCATCATCCATCAGTCATGCGCTGCCGCAGCGCCTTGCCTGAGGCGGGAGAGTGATTGCTAAACAGATTGATTACATCTAATAAAATCCTCCTCCTCTCCACCTGCTGCCTGGCTCGTGGCAGTCTTCCACACACCTGTCGAAGTAACGGAACGCATCCACGCACATACACACACACACACACACACGTGCCTTCTCCTGCGAGTCTTTGTGCGTGCGTGCCATGCAAGACTGTGGTGTTTATAATATAAACTCAAGCAAGGAACGATTATCCTACAACTGATATGCATGTCAGATTTGTGTAAGAACTGTCCTGATTCCACATTTGCACTGGAGGATCCCCCCCCCCCCTCGCCGGCGCTTTCTGCCCTCAGCGAGGAGACATCCACGGTGTCACCTTCAGCAACCGTTTCCTGATCCAGGGGGCCAATATTCCTGGTACCGACTCAACCCAAAACACACCAGGACACGCTCGCACGTATGCCCCGTGTTTCTACTAAAACACTGGAGGCCTATCAAGGCTGTTTAGTAAACGGCAGGGGCGAACGTCAAGCCCTTAGAAGACGTGTCATCATGCCCCCCCCCCCCCCCTTGCCAGAGCAAGGCATCGCCAGCTAGGTGTTATGTGTAAACACCCACACACACTCCCGACACACGATTGCAGGTGATGAAAGGAACAAAAGAGGTTTCCACCGGTTTGGAAGTCACTCAACACCCCCTCCCCTTCTTTAGAGGTCAGAGAAAAAAACTGCCAGACTCGGTGCTCTCTGCTTTTTTTTGCAAAAGATTTCAATATAGGTTTTCTGTTTTCCAGTATTCTGTGTCCATTAAATAATTCCTACAGGGAACAATTCCATGCTTCCGATCGTGATAGCCCCGCATGAAATAAAAGTCTTCACAAGATGTGAAATACTTAGAAGCGCAGCATCTGACAGCAACGCAGCCGACAGTAACGTCCCCGGGTTGTTAAAAGTCCGTGAAAAATGCGGCAGCTGCCTCCTCCGTCGACCGGTGCATCCTTGTCCCGTTCTGTTGGAGTCCAGAGAATAAGAGATCGCCGCTTCCTAAACATGGTTTATATACACGATTTGGGAAAAAGCGAAGTTTAAAGACAAACACGGAGCACAGCGAGACGCTGTGTATATTTGAATCATCGCTATTTCACCCTAAAATATTTTTCATGTCAACATGCAGTAAACATGGAGTTATGGCGGGGGCTCTGCAGCGAGGGAGGGAGAGAAGGAGGGAGGAATCAAGCATATATGAATGAGATCTTGCATGTCAGGACGTTGGTAGTGTTTTCACAGGTAACACTCTTGTCTTTGGAAGTCCAGTGTGATAAGTTATCGTGGCAACATCCTGTGATGCAGCTGGAAATGAGTTCATACTGTCCACTCTGAGACTGGACTGTCTGTTCCTTTCTCCCGTCTCATCCATCGCCCTGGCTTAGTAGTGATCATCTTATTTTAATTTTTCTCCTGACAAAAAGCACCCACAGCATAATGCCGCCACTACCATGTTTCTACATTTTGCTGGTGTGTTCAGGGAAATGTGCAGAGTTAGTCATTGATAGCATTTTGTATGTAGTGCAAAAAGTTAAAGTTTGGGCCCATTTGATCAGTTTGGCAAACTTTAAACTGGATCTCTTACGTCTTTCCTACAACAAGGACTTTATATTTCCACTCTTCTAGAAATATCAAATATGTGGTTGCATAACTAACAGCTGTCATGTTAAAATATTCATCCTTCCTGAGCTGTATATGTCTCCAGTTCCTCCAGTGATACCGTGGGCCTCTAAGGCTACGTTCACACTGCAGGTCTCGTTGCTCATGTCCTATTTTTTGCTGAAATCCAAATGTTTTTTTTAGACATCCGTCTGAACGGTTCAAGACCGCAAAGCGACACACAGAAGGAGACGTCACTCATCAGCACACTATTTACAGAAGTAATGGTGAATGTCATTGTTTCTAAAAGTGTTCAATAAAGTTTTGATGGGGAAAAAAAACCCTGCAGATACCTGCCAGCATCTCTCCTTTTTAGCATTAGAAAGCTGTTGTGCAATCAGAGCAGACGAGACCAAATCATAGAAAAATTAAGTAGGTAAGAAGAAAGCAGCACAGCTTTTGATGACGGCCTTTTATGGAGCGCTAACTGCTGCTGTTCACTACTGCTAATACGTATCTGAATTAGTACCACACATGGAAGTAGCCCAAATCGGATGTTTGAGGGAAGAAAAGATCGGAACTGGGCTGTTCACACTGCCATGAAAAAGACGGATATGGGTCTCATATGGGCAAAAATGGCAAAAAGATCTGATTTAGGTCGCATTTCCCTGCAGTGTCAGTCACTTCTCTGAATAAAGCTCCCCTCGGCCGGCGTGTCCGTTTACAACACAGAACAACTGTATTTATACTGAGGTTAACCAAACACAGGTGTGCTGTAGTTATCACTGAGGTGATTTCTTAAGGTAATTGTTTTATTCAGGACGCATTCAAATAAAAGGAGGTGAATTCATTTGTCAGCGACGCTTTTCAGATTTCTGGTCATGCTGTATCTGAAAAAAATGAAAACCATGTTAATCTTCTTTCCACTTCACAGTGAGGTAATTTTGCCTAGGACTGACACAGGATGTTACATCACCCGATAAATAGAACATGAGGGCAAGGTCAGACAAGAACGCACAAACACGCCTAATCTCAAATCCTCAGGTGAAAAAAAAAAACAAACAAACTCAGAATCCAAAAGATAAACCCCGTAGACCATGACCTAAACACGGCATCTCTGCTCTCTGGATTTAAAAGTACTCCATGAAATAAGTTCAGCATAGTTCCAGTCTTTCGTTTCATGTAGACAGTTGAGTAAACAAAAGCCCCTTTGTCAGCTCTGTGTGGGGAAAAGGAGCGGTGAGCTACAAACGATCATTTGAGCACAGAGTAAGAATTCCCGCTTATCCATTTGATTAAATCGTAGATGTAGGAGGGCATCAGCCTGAGTATGGCCTTATAAATGAAGGTATACCAATGTTCCAGCCTCCTGGTGGACAAAGAAGGCCATCCCCCTCGAGAGAACTGCTCACAATGATGGGTCACGGCTTTACAGTTACAACAAACATCAGTGTTAAGTGTCAATAGGACCACATATACAAATGTTTTTTATAATCTAAAATAGATTATAAAAAAACCCTTTTTCACCTAAAAAGACAAACTGCATTTATTTAGAAAGAAAAAGCCCCATTTGAGTTTGTTAAGCTAATATAAGATATTTCAACTCAGCATAGTTTGTTGCTAAAATGTATTTCCCAAAAGATGTTCTAATTTAAAAAAAAATCATTTGAAAGTTACGTTTGTGTAAGTGAGATCCTTACGCTGTGGTACTGTACATAAACAAACCCATTTGCTTGTAATGCCAATGGCACATTCTTCTTTGTAAAACTACCTTATTTCCTGTGCAGGCATTGTGCAAACAGAGCTTAGATTCTGCATTTTACTTTACTGCTTGTTTAAAATCTCCAGCGATGCCTGCTAAAGCTGACACAGGCCAAGAAAAGCACAATAAACAAGTTCCTCTGTTGTTCCAGGAAGGCTTATTTAATATTGTTCAATCTGGAGGGAGACATAATGGTTTTCTGAAAACACGGTACAACTGATTAAATTCAATTCCACACAATCCTTTCTAAGTCCTAAAAAATGGAAGAGGGCTCACCGTAGCATGCAGTGTAAGGGCTTTACCTGTTTAGCAAACTGGTATTGTATTAATACACTCCATTGAGTTCAGGTGGACTCACATTGATAAGCCTAACCTGTTATTAAAAACTCATCAGAGTGCTTCAGCAATATGCAATTTGAGTTCATTTAGATGATGTGCTGCTTAAAAATAACATCCAGATAGAAAATGATTTGGGTAAGTCTCAAAGACACTTACCTAACCTTCAGGTAAGTAACCTTCTGGACTTCAGCAATACTGCCTGAGGCGAACAATATGATGACAACATCCACACTCGTGAGGTCTGGCAATGCTTTGGTGTAGACCAGGGATTTGTTTATTTTTCTCAAACATATCACAAGAGGAGGAAAATGAAAAACAATAACCTGAATCACCTCTCAAGGTTTTATTCTCTGTGGAAAAACATGCAGTCTTTACATTTATCTTAACTATATATGTATGTATGTATGTATGTATGTATGTATGTATCTATGTATCTATCTATCTATCTATCTATCTATATATATATATATATATATATATATATATATATAAATATAGATAGATATATAGATATATAGATAGATAGATATTGATATATATATATATTAGGGCTGGGCAAGTTAACACGTTAATTTCGCGTTAATTCATTAGACTATTAACGGCAATATTTTTTTTATCGCGCATTAACGCATGTTGCTCACATGCCAGTCAGTGTCAGTCAGCATGCGCGCTGACTGCAGCGCGCTGTCACGGCAGCACTCTCCCGCTCCCCCTCCCCTCTAGTACATGGCTCAGCGGCGCCAGCCAATCAGCACGCAGGCTCAGCCTGGCCCGCCCACTCAGCTCTCACACAAACTTAACACACAAACAGCTGAGAGAGACCGCAGCAGCGGAAAAACATGAACAGGGGAAGTAGCACCGTTTGGCTTTATTTTAATACCGTAAATGAAATCAAGCTGTATGTTTTGTAAAAAGCCGGTTCATTTCAGTGGAAACACAACAAATTTATCTAAGCACGTGAAAAAACATGAAAACGTCGAGCCACAGAAACGGAGAGAGGAGACGAAACTTCTGTCATTGCCCCGACAGACCCACAGACGTCTCTGACTGAGGCGTTTCAGTCCTCCATGGAACATCCATGTAGATCAGTGGTCATCTTCAGCAGCAGTTCATGTTAACTTTCAAAGTAGATATTATCTATCATATGTTACTGGAGCCCACACATAACATGTAATTAAGACCTTGAAAGAACCCAGTACATATATTAAAAAGTGTTATTTAAGATAAGATAACATTAGCTAATCCTTTTTTTTATCCCACGACGGGGAAATTTATAGGATTAAAGCAACAGGCAGGTGCACACAACACAGACAAAATTAGATAAGGATTGAAATATATAAGAGGTGGATTAGCGAAAAAACACTGAACATAACATTATTGTTATTATTATTATTATTATTATTATTATTATTATTATTATTATTATTATTATTATTATTATTATTATTATTTAATTGTAATAATAAAATAAAAACCACAAAACCCAGAAGGTCAACAGTTTCATGATACATCAAGCTTAGGGACTGGCTAATATACAGCAGGTCAAAAAAGGCCATATTTTGGCTGCAGTGCTTGCTGTTCTCTTATGAAGAAAAGATCAACTAGTGCACTAAATTCAATAGATGGGTTGAAAATATCCAGTATAAAATAAGTGCTACAAATGTTACAACACTTTTGTTCATATGGCAGCAGAACATTAAAATAAAAGTGCTCTTTACACTACTTTTGAATTCATTCTTGGAGTTTGCGCATACAATGCGATTAATCATGATTAATTGGGCAAATTATGCGATTAATCGCGATTAAAAATTTTAATCGTTGCCCAGCCCTAATATATATATATATATATATATATATATATATATATATATATAGATAGATAGATAGATAGATAGATAGATAGATAGATAGATAGATAGATAGATAGATAGATAGATAGAGATATAGATATAGGGATAGACATGTTAGAAAATGAATGGATATATAAATATAATGTTAAAATAGTTAAAAGCAAACTAATCTTCTGATTAGTTGCATCTTTACTTTTTAAATCTATTATTTGATTTAAACCAAACCTATTTTTTGTGTAGAGGGGTGCAGGTGCCGATCTCCAGCTGTCAATGGGCAAGAGGCGGGGTACAACCTGGACCAGTCTATCACATGATTATGTGTATATATATATATATACATATATATATATATATATATATATATATATATATATATATATATATATATATATTATGTTAAAGCAGCAAAGAGCAAACTAATGTTCTGATTAGTTGCATCGTTACTTTTTAAGTCTATTATTTGATTTAAATCAAACCTATTTTTTGTGTAGAGAGCAAATCCTTTATCTCCCATTTGATGCATTTATACAGTCATAGACTTTCTGAACCATATCTAATGAATATTTAATGCACAGGCTATAATGAGGAATGTTTGGATGCGTTTGTGTTTTTAGTTTGTATAGAGGGTGACTTAGTCTGATTTAATGAAGAGAAATGCACACAAACACATACACACACACACACACACACACACAAAGAGAGGTTTTTTTAACACGTGGACTAACTTACCACAAGGTATTGCTCCATGGCATAGGTCAGTGACAATTTTTCTCACCATTGTGGGCAATCGCTTCTCACTGAGAAGCCTTGGGTGTGAGGACATTTAGTCATTGACAATGCCCTTACGGTTACCTGTGATGAGTGACAGGGTGAAAAAAAGGAAACATAGCAAAAAAATAAAAGTTCTTGTGTGCCCAGCATATGCCTTCATCCTTCAAGCCCTCATAACCATTTTGCCACGATTCACTGCTTGTTACATGCCATGCTGTTAGGGGCTTTCCTAAAGGAAAGTATTTCTAACACAGAATCGAGTTGGAAAGATGACACAAGAAAATTCTTTGCACAATTTACTGACCCCTTTCTGACTAGAGTTACATTTCAAATCTTAGCCTGTCTCGCTAAATTTGCAGAGGATCAGCCCACATGATTGACAGTGTTTTAGGAGCCTGTATGGGAAGTGACAGTTTAAACTGATAAATCTCCATAAAAAGAGTTTTCCATACGAGGGAAGGACTTTCTTTTAAAGTTCAGAGCAAGAGCAAAAAACAGCAAAACAAACCATGAGTTTAAAGGATCCTCCTGTACAACATTGACAGTAAAACACAGCACGGCAGTTTTGCATTGTTCATTTACTCACATTACTATAAATAAATACTATTTGTGCATACATTGTAATTTATTAAGTAGCTTACGAAAGCTGAACTTTTACTGGTGCTTGAGTATGATTTAAACGTGGTATTTTACTCAGTTACCTTTTAAATTACATCCGTTACTCAATAAAAAAAAAAGAAAAAGAGAAACAGAAAAAAAAAAACGGAAAAGTGGCTTCAGGTCAGATCAGATACCAACATAGAGGCACATAAATCAGACGTTAGCGTCGCTAATAAAAACACATCAACTACAGATGTTGGTTTTTTTGTGTTTTTTCGCTTGGAAATTAACCATCAAATAGAAGAAAGTATATTGAGTAATGTTCAAGATATAGCTAAAAAAGTGAGTTACGTTCACTGCTGTTTAAGCCAGCTGAGTACACTGGGACGGTTTATTTTAAAACTGCACATAACATCTCCAAAATATTCACTATGTCATAGGATGACATGTTTTATTGTTGTGTAGCATTTTCATTTTTAAAATTACTCCCTTAATTAAAAACTGTTTGAGGTCAATGTGTCTTCTTTTCCTTTGTGAAATGCACTAGAGGGACCTTTTTATAAGGTGTGTTTTCCTTTTTCTTGAATACCATTTTCCAAAGGTATCTTGTATTTGAATAAACTTTTATCAAAGTAACTGTACTTTTACTTGAGTGCATTATCGTTGTACTCTTTCCACCTCTGTAAGCTGCCGCCAAAGGTGCAAGAAAAACAAAAAAACGAAAACATAAAATGGTCTCACAAAGAACCAGACAGAGCCGTTGAGGTGGTGCCAGCAGATAAATTTCCCAAAGAGTATTTTGAGAATTGTTGTTTCTGAGAACTTTTGGCACTTTAATAGGAATGAAATCTTACACCCTCCCCTAATACAGTGGCCCTGTCTTTAAACAAATAACCCTACCCACATGAGTGTGAAGCAATCCGAACAGTTGATGGAACAAAGATCTGGTATAGAAAGATGCCCTCTAGTGGTCAGTCTGTATACTAGGTCTTTATACTAAGCACTGGAGCACAGTACAGTTGTTTCGAGGATCCTGTTACAGTGTGATACTAAATCAAAGCACGGGAAGCTAACTTTATTTGTAGAAAACCCTTAATGTAGAGTAATTTAAGGTGCATTGCAGGGAAATAAATGAAAAAGCATAAACAATTACAGTGAAGACAATGTTAAAAATGAAAGCATAAATTAATATTTGGCCTTTATGGGAAAGCTGGTGTAAATTTGGCCCAGGGAACATCGAAGAAACATGGAAATTTGGATGTATGGTACAAGATTTATAGCTTGGTGCAAAATAAATGAGGAGCAGGACATAAAGAAGAAGACAGTTCATTGACAAAGCTTGGTGAAATGCTACCAGGGGAAAACACCAGGTAGCACATGCAGCTTTTAAGTGTTGAATAAATGAATTTCCTTACCCACAAGAGTTGTTAAAACAGAAAACCTACATAGACTAGAGGACACTAATCCAGTTAAGACCCTAGAGCACAATGCCCTGTTTAAACAGTATGCCAACATCCAACAGAGCTGATCCAGAAAGCATAACTCAAATCCCCAAATCTCCAAATGTCTGTCAAATGAAAAGAGGATGGCATATAATTTGTTTTTTGTTTATTTCATGAATAATTTATATAGTAGAATTCCTAAGTTCAAAATCTGTGCTGACAAGATGAGGTGGGCTGCCATTTATATTTTTAATTCTCTGTAACAGGTTATGAGTTATTGGGAATATAATGTATTCCTGGCAGGTTAAACCACGAGAGGCCAACATGTTGAAATTAGCTGAACAACTTGACTGGGATGAGCTTTGATGATGTAAGGAAGATGGTGGATTGCTGGTCAATGAGATAAGGCTGCACGAAGGCTAAATGAGTTGCAATTTTATCCCTTTGCATAATGGGAAGTTTGGATCTACTCACTGTCTCAATGTAAGACAAAAAAATATGTACAAATAATATGTATGCTAAAAGCCAATATTTTGACTTCTCTGTTAGAGTGTAAACACTAAACACACATGTTACAGAAGCATAGAATTAAAAATGCGGGCGATTCTCTTAAATTGATCATTAACGTGTTTTATTTTTTGTATTGCTCTAATCCAGCAGTTAAAGTTGTTGTACTTCCGTGTACTTTCATCAGGGAATCTGACCATATTTAATTTAGAAAATATGTCGTTCCTCCCAGCAGTTGACTCTTTAGCCGTCGCTGCTCCTAAGGAAGCCAATTAACTTGAGTTCACTTTCCTGCTTTTCTTTGCACAGGGTTCCATATTCTTGTACATATTTGTTATGCTTTACTGTTTTTGCACAAATGTAAAAAGCCCATCCTATTACACTTGTACGTGTAGTAGAATCTACATATGCAATTGTTGCATTTCTGTATTATAATTTGAATTGTAGGTATGACCCTGAGATCCTATTCCCAATGTTTAATCTTTAATTCCTATTTTTATGGTTCAATGCCTAGTTTTGTCTGTCCCTATATGTTTTATTGTTTTTATTTGTAAAGTACTTAGGTCGCCATTATTGGCTGAGTACCAATGAAACAGTATACCAATAAAACACTGATTGTACAGCCTTTCTTTCTCTCTGTTTTTGACAATATTGTAGTCTTGATTTAATTCTTATTATTATTAGCCTACCTAGTTTAGTGAGTTTCCATACCTAGTATGAAGAGAATAAAGACAGAAAGAACATGAAGTTAACAGATGAGACAACAACAAACAATGGTTGTTGATGTGCTCCAGCAGCCTAAGCCTATAGCAGCATAACTACAGAGATAGCCAAGGATAACCTAAGCCACTCTAACTATAAGCTTTATCAAAAAGAAAAGTTTTAAGCCTAGTCTTAAAAGTAGACTAGGCTTAAAACTTTCCTTTTCCTTTTCACCTGTGCCTCCAGCAGAGCCAAAGGTATGAGGCCAAATTCTCTCGAGATTGCTAAGTGAAGGCATAACCGCAGTTTAATGGGCACTGCAGTTTCCCATGAATGGTTAACACTGGCTAGTTAAGACCCACTGTAGACCAAGGAGCTACACCAGAGATGTCAAACTCATTTCTATATGGGGCCACTTTGGCGTCATGAAGTCATTAAAAGGGCCGGTTGCACATAGACGATACTTTTCATTTCATAATTTCATTCCAGTTCACATAGAAGTATAAAAAATGCACAGTAACATAAAAGTAGCAACCTTAGGCCCAATTTATACAGTTTATCTGCAAAAAAAGTTGATATCGGGGTGAGTTACACTTACAGGAGGCACAGTTTTAGCCACTTTATACACTTTAAAAGGATATATGCCTCTACTTTATGAGATGATATGCTGTTTTTTTGGCTCTTGATGGCTGGATAATTTACCTTGACGGGCTGGATTCGGCCCGCGGGCCTTGAGTTTGACACCTGTGAGCTACACTGATTCCTTTGGCAACTCCTGCTTGTACTTGTTCTTTATGAGATGTGACAGGTGTTGATAACACACTGCTGTTTGATCTCCTGGGAGCAGAAGGAACAATCTCTTTTATCCCTTCCCAGAAGTGAACTTTTATTTCCTTGTATAACAATTACTATATTCAAACTTGCATATAAAGTGGAGATGTTATTGATCACGTAAACTTCATTGCATACATTAACCTGAGACTGCGAGTAGCATGGTAAATATTGATCCACGTCTTAAGGGGTTGCGTTCAGATCCAAAAGTTCTCTGGTCCAAAAGCAATTAGGATAAAAAGCAAAAAGGATTATAATCACTGTGAGCTCTGTTGCTTAGACCCCTAGAAATTATCTCAGGTCTCTAATTAAATAACTTTAGATATGCTGGTAAGATTGCTAAAAATTCATTTGCACTTAATAAGAGACTGCAATCGTCTATGGCTTCCCGATTCCTGAAAACTGGCATTTTTACTACAGAAGAGTGGAAATGTATAACCCACATGACACAGACTTTGCATGATCAGTAGTACGCTGATGTTGAAAACTAATTTCATTCTGCTTCTGGATGGTTTTATTTACAAAGATTCATGAAAAGGAGTTGTAATGGTTGCGAGAAGGAAACAAAAGCAATTACTTGAGTTTTAATGGTGATTACTCTGTAATTGGCCATTTAGCTGATATTCCCTCAGAGTATATCGGAGGAAAAATACAGCACAGCCTAATGTTTCTTGTTGTGCACAGGCGGCACTCACAGTATGAACCTTTATTTCCCCACTGGGCTTCTCGGCTGGTCTCAAGTAAATCAACTGGGGCATGCTAATTTGTGTCTCAATCCCTGTGGCATGAGGAGAAAGTGTGCATGTAGGTGTGCACGCGAGTGTGAATGTATGTGTGTGGGCAGAGGAGTCAACTGGACCGTGTAGATAAGTTGGATCGTGCTGCTCCTGGTAACATCCTTCCTGGGTCGTCTCGTGTCAGTGCTGTGGATCAAATTGGACTACTACCGGTGTGTGCTCAGACACAAATAAATTCTGTAAGAAGGTGAACACATTTAAAGACATTTTTCCAGAACTATCTCACTATTTACACAGCCAAAGGTATTTTTCATGGATTATTTCAGGAGTGTAGCTTTAGAAACGCCTCGAGGCTTGAACACACAAAGAGTTTACTTTACGTCCATCAATCACTGCAAACACAGCGTTAAATTATTTAGCTACACCAGATGAGGGGGGGAAAAAAAAACCCTGAACATAAATATTTCCAGGAGCACTGACTGCCCTGGACTCAGGAACCTGTGACGGAAAATTATAGGCTGGGAATATTTATTCTCGTGAGAAAATCCATACTTTTTTATGTAGTGTAAATTTATCTCATTTTGAAAAACCCAAACCCTGTTAAACTGCAATATAAAGGCTCTTCTCAGTGCTCTTGGTTATTCCAGCTTGCTTGATGCAGCCATAATGCAGAACATTATACAGAAATTTTAGGGCAACACATCCCTTAGAGGTGACATATTTTTCTGGCAATGGTCATGCATTTTCAGCAAGATAATACAAAGCCACATTATGTAGTCATAAAAAGCATTAGTGCAGATAAAAATACTGGTAGTAGGCTGAGTTCTGAATCCAGCAACTGTGAGCTCTATATTATTGTACTCCATGTGTTTATTGTTATTATTTTAGTTCGTTATTATTCATCTCTCTCATAAGGTGCTTTACCCCAGGCTTTAAAAACAGCAGTTATTAAAGCACTCTATCTGGACAAATCACATCTGAAGAATTACAGGCCTGGGGCCACTGGTCCCTGGGGCCCATGGCCAGTTCCACTTCAGCGTAGCTGGCTACCGGCGGAGTCCTTGGGCTAGTCTCCGCGGCTCCTGGGGGCTTCGGTGTTGCGGCGACTGGGGGGGTTTCCTTGGGGCCTTCTCTCCTCTTGGTGGGTGGGGGCAGATTTCCTGTGTTGGCCCCTCTTGGACACTTTTACTTTGGGGGTCCCTTTGGGCATCTGGGGTTTTGGGTCCCCCGGCGCCTGCCTCGGTGCTCTGGGGGGGGGGGGGGTCTTTGGCTATTCACATCCACTATTGAGCATTTTTCTTTGCAAACTTTACATACACAAGCACACTCTCACAAACAACTACAGGTGCTTGGTTCCAGGTACTTACAGATTCAGTAAACCCTTATTTTTATCTTCAGCTGCCACGTAATACATGTTGTATTAAACACTACATATACTTCAGCGATGGTATCAAGGCGTTACTTTATTGTATCTGTAATTCTATATCCGTTGGTTGTGCTGTTCTTTTTACATCTCTCTTTGCAGGTGATGAAGCAGACTGAAGACGTTTAATCATTCTCTCCCTCTTATCTCCTCTTTCTTTCACCTTTTCTCCTTTTTTTCTGTTCTTGTTTTTCTTTTCCTTTTCTCCTTTCTCATTGTAGTGTCCATATAACATGAATACTCCCTGCATAAATCTTAATAAAAGTATTTACATGTATAAATCAAGCAGAGCACTATGGCGAAAGCGGTACGGCTCCGCTTGTGAAAGTAAAATCTGTTGGGCTCTTTTTGGCATTAAGACAACAATTCTTATTGCCACATTGCCAGACAGGACACTATAAAAAAAAAGGAATTACAGGCCAATCTCCAACCTTACATTTATCAGTAAAATTATTGAAAAAGCTGTGTTTCAACAGTTATTTATTTATTTATTTTTTTTGTATGTGTGTCTCAACAGTTAAATAGCGTCCCTACAATGACCAACCACTTTAATCTTTTTCAGTACAATTTTTCATGTTCACCACAGTACTGTGACCGCCCTCGTTAAGGTTTTCAATGACATCCACGTAAATACAGACTGTGGGAGAACCACAGTGCTAGTTCTGTTGGACATCAGCACAGCATTTGACATTGTTGACCATGATAAATTGTTAAAGTGACTGGAGAGCGGGGTCGGACTCTCTGGTACAGCACTCAGTTGTTTCAAATCCTACCTAAAGAACAAGGATTTATATGTGTCAACAGGCAACTTCTCATCTGAGTGGACAAAAGTCACATGTGGGGTACCCCAAGGTTAAATCCTGGGACTCCTTCTCTTCAATATCTATATGCTTCCACTACTTACCACTTAGTTACCATAACTACACAGATGATACGCAGCTCTACATTACGATGTCACTAGGTGACTCTGAACCCATCCATAAGATATAAGATAGGCTTTATTGATCTCACATTGGAGAAATTCACATGTCACGTCGGCTCAGAATCAGTAATAATAGGAAGAAGGTGTCAGTAGGACGAGGTGCATTATATTTATACAGTGTGTCCTTGTTATGCCATGGATCAAAAAGGAGTAGGTAAGTAAGACAAAGTAACAAAAAAATAATGCACTGAATGGATGCTTAGAACAAATTAACGCATGGATACGCCAAACTTTCTCCAGCTAAACAGAAACAAAACTGAAGTTATTAAATTTGGAACTAAAGTGGAACGAACTTGAGTCAGTATGCAGCTTCAGTTATTACAACTACAAACTAGGGATCAATCCCAAAATCTGGGTGTAGTGATTGACTCAGACCTGAACACAGAAAGACAGTTAAAAAAGTGAGCTTTATATCACCTGAGACATTTTCGGGATTAAAGGACTGATGTCCCAAAGAGATCTAGAGAAACTCATCCATGGGTTTATCTTTAGTTGCATTAATTACTTTAACGGTGTCTTAGCTGGTTCTGGTCTATTCTGCATGCCCAGAACCAGAACCAAACATTGAGAAGCAGCATTTAGTTCCTATACTCCTTAAATCTGGAACAAACTTCAAGAAAACTGCAAAACAGCCAAAACACTGTGTTCCTTAAAATCAAGACTGAAAACCAACCTGTTTAGAATTGCTTTCGGCCCACAATAACAGGAACATTGACCAACATATTTGATGTGTATTGTTGTTTTCACTTGATACAATTTAATGTTTTTTTTCCCTGGTCTCACAAGTAGTGACTGTTTCAATGTGTTTATGATGTTTTTATGTTTACATGATGTAATGCTATACAAATGAACTTGACTTGAGTTATTTTTACCTTATTTGGAAATTAGCACGTTTGAAACAACAAATTGCTAATAGTTTAGAAATCCCCTCAATTACATTCTTCAGTAGTGTGATACTCCTCCCATGTCAGTCAGTATACTGTTTGTTCTTGCATTTATTTACAATATTGAACATTTATTTGTCAGTTACAGCACTGAAACATTGAGATGTGATTGCTATTTATTACTCTATTTAAGGTTTGAACACTATTGGGTGGCTTAGGAATCCTATGGATCTTAAACGTAGACTGTCAAGCATAGTCTTCATTGCGCTCACAACGACGGACTGGACAGTATGCACTACTGAAGCACTTCCGGATGAATGCAAACTGCATTTCATTGCTTATACTTGTGACAATGACAGTAAAGAATTTTAATTCTAATTCTAAACAGTTTGTAGCAGTGACTACAGTTTTACAGCATGGACATGCTAAAACTCAAAACAATTGGTCACAGGGAAGCATTAAGGGAAAATTAGTTTTAACAGCGCAGGCTGTTTTAATTAAATGCTGTCAATGACTCTCATGTGACGTCATAAGAAGAAAGCTGGCATCAGTCATTCCAGCAGGGAAGATAACAGATATTTAGTTCTGCTATGAAATTTGATCAACAAAAGTGCATTTAGTTACAAAAAAACCCTCAAGAATTCAATCTATTTTTATTTGATAATAATTTAAACAAATAAATAGTTAGTTATAAACAGGGTATTTAGCAACAAAACAGTCATATCTATTTTAAATCGACAATCCTAAAACAGATTGAAGCAGAATGTGCATATAAACTGTTGTTGGATGAAGGTGATGGAAATCAAATGAATTCCTCATTCCCCTGATCTTCTTCTGTGGGAATTCAATAAGATGCTGCTCAGGTCCAGATGGTAACCACTCCTGACATTCGAGTCATCTGAATTTCAAGTAGAATTGCAGAAAAGACAGGGTTTGCTCTCGAAAGAGTGGGGAGTGGGGGGCAAGGGTGACGCTGGATGGAAGAGAATGTGTCAGTAGACTGATTTTAAGATTGCCATTCTGGCAAGGTACTGCACAAGGAGGTCTCTAAAGACAGGAAAAGCTCCATACAGCTTGTTCAAAGACTGGGAGAATCATTGCTCATTGGAGACAACATTGCTTTTCTAACAACAACCGGGAACAGCAACCCTTATCAGGCTAATGATAATGGTTGCTGTACTTGTGAAATGTTGCATAAAATTAGAGTACTTTATATCTTTGTCTAGTTCTGTCTCCGCCTGCACGTTGATGCCAAGGCATTGGTGGATTAGATGACAGAAATCAACAAGATGTCCCCTGAGATCTACCAGACGGCTTGATGGCTTCACACTTCAGTTGGTCAATAAAAACACATTAGAAATCTTGGAGTGAGGTGGCCAAAGTGTTTCACTTGAATGCCCAGAGATGAAGTGATATATATAGAATAGATGGGGGGGTGGTAAAACAGAAAAGAGAATGGGATGGATCAGAACCAGACATGGTTGATCTTTGTTTTGGTAGACATCAGATTTCACTGCCAGCCTGGTGAGTTCAAAATGCAAACCTAAAACATGTGCAGTCGTGTAAGAACATCTTCTACTAATGTTTGCAGCTTAATCTGTTGTGTCTGTTGGGAGACTGAAAAGATAAAGAAACCAGAAGCGTGGCTCACTGAAGAAGACTGAAGAGAACAATATGCAGCTAATTCCCTTCAAGCAGTAAAGTAAATACACATTTATCCAGAACATCAGTACTCTGATTATTCCCATAACCTTTAGCACATAGATCATTACACTGCACAGCAGTGTTGTTCAAACATAGAAGCACATGTTTGTTTCCAAGCACAGCTGCAACAGTGAGGTCAATACGGAAAATTACAGAACAAGAAATAGAAAATAATGTGGATGAATAGAAAAAATTCACACACGACCACTTTATTAAGGGTATTACATTACTTGTTCGCTAACCAATATAGCAGACAGGCCAATCCCATGGCTGCAACTAAGTGTCTTTAGGTGTGTAGATGTGGTGGAGACAACTTGCTGACTCGTAAACGGCATTAAGGAAGAGGAAAGGCATAGCTTGTTTGTGTCATTACGGCTGTTGCGAATACTTCATTCATGATCTACTGGATTTTTCACACTCAGCCATCTCTCAGTGTTACCGAAAATGGTCAAAAAATGAAGAATATCTGCCAAGCAGCAGGTGTGTAATTGAAAATGTTTCTGTTGATGTCAGAAGAGAATAAACTGGCTTGACATGAAGGCAACAATAGTTCAAACTGCCATCTACAACCAAAGTATGGTTAATATAGTCTGAACAACAGGAAAGCATTGACGCATCCTGTCTCGTGTCAACACCTCAGGATGGTGATGGTGGAAGTGAGTGAAGGATAAGTTCTTGGAACACTTGGAAGGCCTTACACCCAATCAATCGTAATTAAATGCCACGGTATTTGTAATGATTCTGGCACTGGAGCTGATTCATTTCCCCTTCTTTCTCACCTGCTCAGTCTCCACCTCTCTGCAATTAAACGTTACTGGCTCCACCTGTCTCCAGCTGCATAAAAGCCCTGTCAATCTCAGTCTCCAGTGCCAGAACGTCTCTAGCCTTTTGCCGAGAACCTTCAAGCCTGTTAATCAATTCCTGCCTGTCTGTTGCCGACCTGATCTGTCCTCTGTTTTTCCCGAGCCTGCCGAAGCCCTCTCTGGTCCTGTCTGTTCGATACCTGTCTGTCTGGAAACCCTTCCCCCTGGACTGTCTTCCCGTGTGCCGAACCTGGACCGAACCTGAACCCGATCTCGGATACCCCTTCTGGCGGATCTTTGGCCCCAACGTTAACGAACCCGGACTGTCTTTGGATTTACGCCCCTGGATTGCCCCAAACGGACTCTGCCTGCCGGTCTCAACTGTCTGCGGACGCCTCTCATCTCCAAGACCATCTTCCCCGAACAACCCAGCCCGCAATCAGGTTAGTGATCCAGCTTTGCTGTTTTCTCACGTCTGCCCCGCTGGTCACTAACCTGTTTCCTTGTCTCCAGGAGACTGCCGGCCGACAAGCCGCAAGCAGCGCGTCCCGAGAGCCCCACTTCCCCTCTCCTTTTAAATAAACAAACCTCGTAACGCCACTGACCTGTTTTCGGGTAGTTTTTGGGTCCAACTCCTGTTCGTCACAGTATTGTTGATGTGCCCATCTCTTTATGGCAATAGCATACTTCTGAAGGCTAATTCCAGCAGGAGATTGTGCCATCACACAATGCTCACATACATTCATCTTGTTTTCTTCCTCATAACAGTGAGTTACCAGTAACCTCCATAGTCACTGGATCTTGATTCAATAGCGCACCTTCGGGATGTGGTGAAACGGCAGATTCACAGGTTGGATGTGCAACCGACAAATCAGCAGCAATTGCAACATGCAGTTATGTCAGCAAGGACCAGAAACTGAGACATTTTCCTGATACCTTGTTGAATCTGTGCCACGTAGAAATCAGGCAGCTCTGAAGAAATAAGAAACCTGGAACTAGCACTGTGTACTCAATAAAGTGGCCTGTTATTGTATCACAAGGATTCCGCACAGAGAGTAGTTAGCAGTTAAAAACCTCTCCATTACGGAAACTTTTCCCACTTTCTCAGCATTGGTATCTATATTGTTATTACTTAAGGCCCGTTTACACTACACTTTTTTAACCGAGCCGCGACCAGTCCGGGCTCGGTAACCGAGATAACTCTTGTGTGTAAATGGTCAGCAGACTGAACTGGACCGCGCTAAACATAACCGTACCGCGCTAACTGCAGACCAGTTCCTGAATAGGTCTCGGACTGTTTTTTTATCCCGGTTATCTGATAACGAAGAGCGCATGAGCAGACCGCGTCATCCCCTTACAGTCAGCTGACTGTCCGCGTTTTTGTCTGGCTGCACGTCCCGATTTACACTCCATTCAGACAAATTTCAGACATTCATAATAATACTAGCTTCCTTACCGTGCCACACGGTTTCCAGAGATGATTCTGCTTAGCAGTGTGATGAACCTCAGTGTCTGTTGTTGTTTCCTGTGTCTGTAAATCCTTATTAGACGTTCATTTGTCTTATCCACGTCCCAAAAGCAGACTCTGTCTAACCATAATATCCTGAATGTTACGGGCGTCGCCATTTTGATTTGCTCGGTCCCGCCTTCAATCCCAGAGAGCAGCAGTACCGCAGATCGTCACTAGGAGGCGAGGAGCAACTAAGGAACCGGGATAGTGTGGTGTGTAAACGGTCATCTTGGCTTGGTTAACTGATCCAAGCTCAGACTGGTCTCGGCTCGGCTCGGTTAAAAAAGTGTAGTGTAAATGGGCCTTTAAAGGCAGAGTCTGCAATTTTTCGGGAAATGTAAGTTAAAAATGCGCACGTCCCGTTTTGAGTAAGGGTGCATGTGCAAGACTATGTTACCTGTTCTTCCTCACGGGAAAAATATCTCCCAAATCCACTCTGGTCTTATTTCTTTCTTACGAGACCTTCTTCTTCTTCTCATAAACTTGCGAGAGCGTTTGCTTCTTGCGACTCTTAAAAGTTTTTAAAGTATACGTTGAGAGCAGTGGAGCTGCAATGAGCGGCTAACACTGAGGCTAACCGCTAAGCTAACCAGATACATAAGCCCCATTTACACTACCCTTGTTAAACCGATCCATGCCGAGCTCGGTTTGACGACCTTTTATATATCACGCTATCTTGGTTCCTTGGTTCCCCACCTCCTAGTGACGATCTGCGGTACTACTGCTCTCTAGGATTGAAGGAGGAAATCAAGCAAATCAAAATGGCGGTGCCCGCAACATTCAGGAAGTTGTGCTTGATTATTATTATGATATTTCGTTGTTTGCAGAGAGTCAGGCAAAGAAGGCAACTTTTGGTGAATTTACTTGACAGAGTCGGCTTTTGGGAAGTGAATAAGACAAACGAACGTCTAATAAGGATTTACAGACGCAGGAAACAACGACAGACGCTGAGGTTCATCACACTGCTAAGCAGAATCATCACTGGAAATCATGTGTGACGGTAGGAAAGCTAGTATTTTTATGAATGTCTGAAATTTCAGCTGGCTGTAAGGAGATGACGTGGTCTGCTCATGCGCTCTTTGTTATCTGAGAACCGGGCTACTGAAAAACCGAGCCGAACCCACCTATTGAACTGGGCTAGATTTAGCGCGGTCCGGTTGTGTCTGTCACTTTGCAGTTCAGTTTGCCTTCCATTTACACTCGATAGTTATATCAATTACTGAGCTCGGACTGGTCTCGGCACGGTTAAAAAGGGGTAGTGTAAACGGGGTTTTAAACACTAGAATTGCGCAGCCAGCAAGTGGAAACTAACAAGGAACGTGCATGCATATCGGCGTTACATGAGCGCGTCAGAATGATTGGCATGTAGGACAACCAATAGATAAGGCAACACCCCTGGAACTTGGGGATCAGAGGGTGATTTTAGAGTCCTGCAGCTCTTACAGAGGTCTATTTTTTTTATTCCCTTTTCTGAATACATAATGTATTGACTACTCTCAGGATGGAAGGACCATTTCACCTAGTAAAACAAAAAGTATTCCTGAACAGGATTACCAACTACAGCTTTAATGGCAGTGCTTTGCAAAGGTTTTTACACCTCTGGAATTTTATAGCACATGATAATTACAAAATTGAATGCCTTTTTAGGGTGAATCTCCCAATGACAGGGCATAATATGTTTGTTTTGAGTAGAAGAGGTGGATATTTCTGAGAATAGACCGAAGAGTGCAATTTATAGGTTAAAGTGATGATAAAGTGATAAAGGACAGGGGGAAATACATAATCCCATTGTCAGTTGTCCAGGGTAGTCTAGCTCCAGATGGTGTGTCCGTGACATTGAAGGTTTGGAACTGAGCAGAGAAGCGCTGGGGATGAAGGGGCTGTAGCGACTTACCATGCATGGTTTGTTACTGAGAACAATTCAACATTTTGTTTTCACTTTCCAAGTAGGCCCTACTTCACCCTATCACATAAAATCTCATTTAAATACATCGATATTAGTGGCTGTAATGTAAAAAAAATTATAGAAGGTTAAGCAGGTCTGAATGCTTTTGGAAGTCACTGGTATATCTCCTGAAGAATTGCACTTTAGATTTTTAGTGCATTTCTGTTTGCAATTCAATTACAATGAACGTGCACCAACACAAAAAAGGTAGATTGAAAGACTATAATGCTTCAGACTCCCCTGCGGATGGCTTGTTTGATGGCTTAGGGAAAACAGTCAAATCCCACAGCTGTGCGTGGGAATGGTAAACCTCGGCTTTCTTCTATGATAGGGAGAATTCTAACGCCAGTGGGTCTCTCCTGCCCATAAAGATGAGCTTTGAGGTTTTTTTTTCTTCCACTGACAGGTTAAATAACCCAATGCGACCTTTGACTGAGCAGAATGAAGCTATTGGGCAGGTGAGAAGGAGTTGTGGGTTTTCATCAAACAGACACTCACTGAGTTCTGTACTATCAATGTATCACTGCACAGCTGCATTACTGTCAAAGCTCAGAGTCAGTTCGGGGAAGATACAATGACAGCAACGCTTGCCATACATAATAGTGATTTAAAAAAGATTTGTATTCACAACAAAATTACCATGCTGGTATACCTTCCTTAGAAATAATCTGTTTAACTGCCTATAGTGGTGTAAAATTATTCAACAATTGTAATATTACCAATTTAGCCCTGGCTGTCTGTGAGTTTTAGCATCAAAAGATTTGATATTTAAATAAACTTGCAGCTATTCAAAACCATACTGATATATTTCAGCATACTGATGTCTCTTTTTTTAACCTCCAACACCAATCTGGGTCACTTAAGATAAGGCATTTGCTGATACAGAGCTTCAGTCTGATATTTCTTTAAATCGACGTTATGTCTATATTAAAATAAATAAATCTGTTTTATCATTATTTTCTAATTGCTGCACTCTCCTCGTTTATTTTCTTGGACAGTCTCAGAGGTTTTGCCCAAACTTAAATTTTTGCAGTTCATTGTGAGTATGCTGGTCCAAGATAGTTTGTTAAGTCCTGTTTATGTTCATTAGCTTCTTTTGCTCTCTGTTTTGATATAACTTGTTGACATCCAACAATACAGTAAAAGTAGTTTTCCTGCTTGATCAACTCAGAGATTTGCTCTGAACCCTGGATTTTTTTTTTTTTACGTGTCCTGTCTGGCAGTGCAGTACTATTAATTTGCTTTCTTAGTGCTAAAGAGAGCCCAACAGATTTACTTTCACAAGTGGATCATTGCTATTCCGCTATTGTGCTTCGTATAATTCTCATGCAAAAAAAAAAAAAAAACAACTGTTAGGGATTATGAGATTACAGAGACTGGACTGCAAAGTCGGCTAACATGGAAATTATGGAAAGACAACGGATTCTGGAGACACAGACATACTTAGATTGGACAGAATGACTGATTAGGGGAAGACATGTCAGCTAGGACACGTCTGCATTATAGCATGATCTTCTCCACCAGTGTGATGAACGAAAAACTGATATCATAGTGGGCACTCCCCTGAATGGGGTCCTACTTAATGTCTGTGTGAGGAATGAACGGGGTGCTCTCTGGTGTCCGGAAATCATCCCGTTGCTTTGTTGTGTATGGGAGTCCAGTACTCCCATACACAAAATCACTGTTTTTTATCACAACAGAAGTTTACAATAGAAACACCACATTATTCAGCAAAAGAACCTTGGGTGACCGCAGCCTGGTCATTTTTTTTTTAGCAAAACTTTGTTGGACATTATTTTGGGATTATTTCAAATTCAATGGACACAAAAACAAAAAAGGTAAAATAGAAAGAAAGGAAGAGAGAAATGTGAGGCAAAATGTTAAAAAGTAGAAAAGGTGACAAAAGTAGAGATGTGGATAAAGAGAGTGCAGAAACAGAAAGATTGAACAAAAGAACCAACAAAGTATCACAAGTACAAACAATCAGCACCTTTAATAACATCAATGAACAAATACATAGTATTATTTACTACAAGATGTGTTTAGTGGCAGCCAAAGCTAACTATAGGGTTTATTTGTATAGAAGTGTTTCTGCAAGCACCTGGATGCAAACACCTGTAGGTGAACCTCGGAAAGTGTTCCAGGTGTGCTAAGCAGCTGTCCCAGAACAGTTGGGGTATTTGAGCCTCATGTTCTGACCCAAGAGTTTGCAATTGAGTGGATGTGTTTAATTAGGACTTTGCATCTTTTTAAATTAAGATGTGCTGCTGAAAAACTAAATATAGACAGTAGACCAGACAGTAGAGAGGACCATAGTTTCCCCTGAATGTGATCCTCAACAAATATCTGGAATCTGATACCTCCCTATCCCTATTATCCTACTGTCAGTACTCTTCCATGGATGTCTTGAAGAGTTAGCTGGGAAGGTCTTCTAGTTGCTTAATGAGTATAACATTCACCCACACAGCACAGATGGATGCAATTGACTTGCAAACACACAAACAAACAAACAAAAAACGATGTTTCATGGTAGTTTGAACCCTGTGAGAGTTTCCTTTACTAAGGATATCTGCATCCACGATGCACTGAAATCATGGTTAGTTTTCCTTAGAGCTGGTTTCTGCCCCACAGTCCCCAACAGGATGTTGTGCTGTGCTCAGTGAGCTGTGATTTTAATTATACTTTTGTGAATTTATTATTCTTAAGAGACTCAACAACTACCCGAACACAGGCAGTCACATGTCTGAAAGGACATCAAAAACTCTAACAATATATATATATATTTATATATTTTTATATATATATATATATATATATATATATATATATATATTTATATTTTTTTATATATATATATATATACTGTATATAGGACAACTGAACACTGAGAAATATATGGCACATTTCAATCCAATATTATTTTACATCATAATTTATTTCAGTTACTCAGCTCATATGAAACACATTTTTATTAATTACATACAGACTGATGTTTTCTAGCCATTACTTCTGTTAATTGGGATGATTTTCTCCTTACTGCAGATGAAAACACAACATTTAAGGTTAAACTATCACATCACAACATCCCCAACAAAGAAAACATTTCTAAATACAGAAATGTGAGCTTAATGAAAGCTGTATTAAATGCCATCTTAACTATCACTATTACATACTATTGAAGGTGGCTGATACTCTAAGCTTAACCAGGCATAACATTACAAGGGTACAGTGAATTTTTTTTTATGAACAAGCACAAAATTATTTCAGACAACAAAGTGTCAAACATATCCACTCAAGGGTTTACGGTCAACGCCTTTTCCTGTCAATGTCTGAGGAGAAACAACAGAAAACACTTTGCGTGGCCCACAAGAAGACGCAACAGTCGCAGGGAGGCACGGCGGCTGTCTGAGGAGAGGATGCGTCCTTTTCTGCATTAATTCATATGTTCCTCCTAGACATGGCAGCTGTCACAGTCAGTTAGGGGAGATTCATCCCTTCCCCTCTCACAGGCTCTCCTGTGACATTTCCATTCGTCACATGACAGCAGCTAAGTGAAGGAGCATTACCTTCGCTTCTCCTAAGTGAAAACAAGGGAAGTCACTCAGGTGACGGCGGCTCAATCTGAATAGAGTAAAATAGAACAGGAATATCCTTTGTCATCCCACACTGGAATTCAGGTGTAACAGCAGTAATGTGACAGGCAAATGAGAGTTATTAGATACAGGCAAAGGTTAAAAAAAAAAGAAAAAAAAAGTTGTGGTTTCGACTTCAGGCTCCTCTCGGCAAAGGTCTATGTGCCCTGGGCAAGGCCTCCAGGTCTGCGCATGGACCTGAGTGTGTTTGTGAGAGTGACTGGGTTGACGTGGGTCTCGTATGAAGGGCTGAGACTCGCCGATGTCACTGGAAAAGCACCGTGTAAATTCAGTCCATTCACCGAACACATGGGCTTTGAACATCGCAGCATTTCTTTTTTAATGGTCTGCAGAAGACATGAGAAGATACACCTACACAGAAAACAGACCATGGAAGTGATGCACGAGTTCTGATTGGTGGTCTCGGCAGTGATCTGGAGTAAAGAGACCTGTGATGAGTGAAGCTGAGAATGGAAACGCCGTCAATCGGCAGCGACGGACACACAGCCAGAAAGGAAAGGAGTGCATCCAAGGCAAAGTAAAATCAGCGATGAAACCTGTGACCAGTGAGTGACACTAAGGATACCTTCAGTTGTGTCTTTCACCTTCAGTGAAAGACACAACTGACTGCAGTCAGTCCACAATGTTTAGGGCATTTAAATGAGTAGGAACACATCTGGGCTGACATACTGTGCCACTGCGAACTTTTCACACCGAAGACCCAAACGTTACGAGGAAGACATTCTCTAACTGTATGTAAGCCTTTAATTAAAACAGGAAATAAATTCATGAATAATTTGATAAGCTTGTAACAGATTTAGTGCGTCGTTGTTCATTTTACCGAGAGCAAACATCTTTTCATCTGTGCTGTATTTATTGAATTTATTTCCTCAAAGAGGGGGTTCATTTTGATGCCAGTTCATTCCTCTGATCTTTTTGCAGAAAAAACATGAGCCCTCCCCTGTGTTGGAGGAGAGTAACAGAGAAGATGTAGATCGTTTGGACCCAACAGAGACTGCCATCACGCCATCACAGTTCTGCTCTCGGACTCTGGTTATTCCCCCTGACCATCCTGCCTGTCTCTGCCATCACGGTATTGATCCTGTGCCTGTCCTTTGACCAATCGATTACCTGCCGTCTCCATGAGTTACATCCTTCAAGCTGCCCTGATCGGACACTGGATCACATTGGGCTTCACCAGCAACGTCTCCCGCCAGCAGGAGCCTTGACTCACCTCCCCAGCCTGTTTCTGGATTGTGAGAAGCGGTTCCTGTCCCAGACTCTGGTGATTCATCCTCAATCTGCAGCAGCATACGTCACAATAAATTCTTTATTGCCGTGTCTTCCTATAGCAATATCTTCCAATTGAGTTATTCATTTAAGACAATGCGACAACAGTAACCAATGTGGTTATGGAGATTGTCCAACGGACAGTTTTTTTCAGCAACACGTTTGCTCGACTGTGGTGCAAAAGAAATAACTGCGGAAGATGAAAAAAAAACAGTATAATGTGTATTTAGATTATTAGAAATCCAACTGAAGGTTTGCCACGAGCCATTCAGGGGACACCACAAGCATCTGAGATTAGGTTTTCAGGTCACATGAGACCAAAATGGAAATTGTGCAAAAGAAAAACTTTGAGTGATACAATAAAATAGAATTTCTACAGTCATGGCTCCAATATATGAAATTAAGCTGTTGCTGCTTTTAGCTATTGTAGCTGCGCTTTCAAATGATCGACACAATAATATCCAAAAGGCCAACTATCTTAAAAAATAAAAATAAACTATACGATAGAATGCTTAAACATTGTCCATACAATATATTTAGATTGGTAAAGGTGCCGAAGAGGACAATCAAGACACAATTAATACAATTCCTTCCTTGAAAACTAAGAGTGCGCTTCACACTAAACACCCTATCTCCACCATGATTCTGCTGACAGGGAGCCTAGCCAGAGACACGGGGAGATGAACGCCGCTGAACACACAGCAGCACTGAAAGAAAATAAATTAGAGGCTCTGAAAGACTTGAGAAGAGTTTCAATTTGCAGCGCGACAACGACGGTAAACAGACAGCCCGGCGTTACAACAGATATACTCTGACCGAAGTGTTCTCCTGGACTGAGTCTGGAGCTGAATGGAACCGAGGCGCCACAAAAAAACAAAAATAAATCTAAAATGCATAAAAATCGAGAAAAGGTGGGCGTTCGGTAACAGGCCGCATCAAATTAAACCGCACACAAGGAAAAAAAAAATATGTAAATTGATCCGGAGACGAAACAGCCAGGCGAGGAAACAGCGGCAAACAACAATTTCCAACAAATGAAATAAATGAAATGGATTGAAGGGGGCGACCCGGCAGCAGACGGACGGAGATGGAGATTAGAATGCAGATAGGTGAGGTGACGCAGTCCTCCGAATGCCTCCTAAATCTCTCCGCTATGCTGACATCACCGCTGAGGCAATACTTATGCATGAGACCCCCTAACTCACACATGAAACATTCATTTTATTCCCCTTCAGGTGCTTCACAAATGTCTCCATCTGTTGCTATATCTTTGAGAAGCCACGTGCGCTCCGGTGAATTCAAACCGGACCTTGTTCAGCACGCCGCGCACCGGTGTGAAAACACTAAACGGTCGCTTTGTAATGCTGTTTCGTTAAAGGTATACAGCAGAACAAATACGGACAGGTAGCACGACGTCTTGTCAGTGTCCGTATATTTGCACAGCGAGAAACAGCGGGAGGTGCAAGCACCCGGAGTGAGATCCCATCATGCATGAAATTCATACAAAAGAAAAAAACATACAGTAGGGCTTTCTTTGCATATGCTGGAGCTTCTGCCAGTGACACTCCAAAGGTCAGGCTGTTATTGCAGTTGATGCTCAGCCATGGAGCCACGGGAGGGCGAGGAACTCATAAAGATTAATGACACGTTCTCAGCCGTGCTGGAGATCTGTCACCATCATCAGCATTAAGAATTTCAGGATGTGCGTGATCGTCGTCGGAAACATCGGAGGCAAAATGACACCAAATGTGCAATCGGCTGGCAAAGAGCAGACGTCCTACGACGAGGAAATCTAGCAGAAGTCTTTTCTCAGCCGCGTGGGTACTTTCTGGAAGTGCAGACGACGAGTGAAAGAAAAAGGAAGTCTAATTCAGATAATGACACTGATGCAAGGCAACATGCATCAGAGGTGAGGGTGGCGAGGGCACGGGGGAATAAGACAGAGGAGGGCTGGGGAGCCTTTGAGGAGTGGTGGTGTCAGGGTAGATAGGAGGAGGTGGGTAGTGATTCGCTGCCAGGGGGAGGAAGGATGAATGGGGAAAGGGAGTCGCTTGAGTGAATCAAACAAGGTTTTATTTGTGTGTCGAGTGTGTTTACTTGTTCGACTGCTGTTTTTAATGAGAAATAAGGACCATTGGTTGGATCAAACCACTTCCAAAGGCTTTTTTTTCTTTCTTTTTTTGCTACTTAACCCTTTAAAGTCTGAAATGAGAAAAGTTAGTCGGTAAAGCACATTTTCAAATCTTAAAATGCATAAATATCAAAGCAAAACAAAATAAACTGATATCACTGGCAAATATCCCTTTTTTATAAATCATAACTGATACATTAGGTATTAATAGCCATGTGATGTTCCAGTTTTATTGGAACATCATAATGGATGCAATAAGCAGTTATGGTCATGTGTGATTTCAAATTTTTGGTCTCTAGTAATGAACCCTTTACAATGCAAAAAATCTATATTAGCCAATGATCATAGCTTCCCAACTAAAAGCTTGCCAATTGTATGCCTTAAAAAAACATGGCAGGAGTTCACAGATACAAACTGTAAATAAATAAATACCAGCTGATGCTCTGAACCATAAAATTAACTGAATACCTAAATTGTAATGATTGATAGAATCATTTTTCCAAAGTCATTTTCTGTTGTATTCATTGATTCAAAACAATCCATAGTTTACATTTTATTTCTCATAAAAATGTATAAATAGGATCTTTAAACTCCATGAAAGCTCTGTGTTTAGCCATCTTGGACCCAGAGGTCGGATGACAAGTATAGGATTTGATATGTTGGTCCGTTCGTCCGTCTTCTTCCGCTTATCCGAGGTCGGATCGCGGGGGCAGCAGCTTCAGTATGGAGGCTCAGACGTCCCTCTCCCCAGGCAACTTGGGCCAGCTCCTCAGGAGGAATCCCAAGGCGTTCCCAGGCCAGCTGAGAAACATAGTCCCTCCAGCGTGTTCTGGGTATTCCCCTGGGCCTCCTCCCAGTGGGACGTGCCCGGAACACCTCACCAGGGAGGCGTCCAGGAGGCATCCTGACCAGATGCCCGAGCCACCTCAACTTGCTCCTCTCGACGTGGAGGAGCAGCGGCTCTACTCTGAGTCCTCCCCGGATGACTGAGCTCCTCACCCTATCTCTAAGGGAGAGCCCAGACACACTACGGAGAAAACTCATTTCAGCCGCTTGTATCCGGGATCTCGTTCTTTCGGTCATGACCCAAAACTCGTGACCATAGATGAGGGTAGGAACGTAGATCAACCGGTAAATCGAGAGCTTCGCCTTTTGGCTCAGCTCTCTCTCACCACAACGGATCGGTACAGCGCCCGCTTCACAGCAGACGCTGCACCAATCCGCCTGTCGATCTCCCGCTCCATCCTCCCCTCATTCGTGAACAAGACCCCAAGATACTTGAACTCCTCCACTAGGGGCAGCACATCCTCCCCAACCCGGAGAAGGCACTCTACCATTTTCCAGTTCAAGACCACGGTCTCAGATTTGGAGGCACTGATTTTCATCCCGGCCGCTTCGCACTCGGCTGCGAACCGCTCCAGTGAGAGCTGTAGATCACGCCCTGATGAAGCCAATAGGACCACGTCATCCGCGAATAGCAGAGACGCAATCCTAAGGCCACCAAAACTGATCCCCTCAACACCTTGGCTGCGCCTAGAAGTTCTGTCCATAAAAGTTATGAACAGAATCGGTGACAAAGGGCAACCTTGGCGGAGTCCAACTCTCACCGGAAACGAGTCCGACTTACTGCTGGCAATGCGGACCAGACTCTGACACCGGTCGTACAGAGACCTGACAGCCCTTATTAAAGGTTCCGGTACTCCATACTCCCGGAGTACCCCCCACAGGATCCCTCGGGGGACACGGTCGAACGCCTTCTCCAGATGCACAAAGCACATGTAGAGTGGTTGGGCAAACTCCCATGCCCCCTCAAGAATCCTGCTGAGGGTGTAGAGCTGGTCCAGTGTTCCACGGCCAGGACGAAAACCACACTGCTCTTCCTGAATCTGAGATTTGACTATCTGACGAACCCTCCTTTCCAGAACCCCTGAATAGACCTTACCAGGGAGGCTTAAGAGTGTGATTCCTCTGCAGTTGGAACACACCCTCCGGTCCCCCTTTTTAAATAGGGGGACCACCACCCCAGTCTGCCAATCCAGGGGAACTGCCCCCGATGTCCACGCAATGCTGCAGATGATATGTTGGACATTTGAAAAAAAAAAGTACTAACTTCATTGAAGCGGTACTACAGGTCTCGCAAGGAACTTGTAAAATGGTGAGATTTGTTTTTCCTTTATTTAACCAGATGAAAACCCCTTTGAGATCAAGATCCCATTTGCAAGGGGGACCTGGTTTCATTGTGTTAAGTGAAAATGTTTATGATGTGCCCCTTTTTCTTCAATGGAAGTAGGGTAGATTGTCGGGCTGTGGGATGCCCTCACATGGAAGTGCGATGCAAATTATCAAATGTGAAGGGAAGAGGGAGTGAAAGAAGCAGCAGCTGAGGAGAAATGAGCTGCTGAGGAGAGTAAAGTGGAAGAGGGATGAGGAATGGGAGATGGAGGGAGGGGTGTATCCACATAGGGCTCAGTAGGCAGACGCATGCGGCTGTAAAGAGAGGTGGTGGGAGTTGCACAAACGCTAAAACAACCAGCCGCGGCTCGCGCGTCAGGATACGGGAGGCAGCTGTGATTTCCTGAAGAAATGCTGGGATTAAATTGGAAATAACTGAGAGGGGAGAACGCTCTTAGCGCTGGGTAACTTGTGGGATATAGAGAGGTAGGAGACTAGAGTGGAAACAAAGGATAAAGCTGCAGAGGAGGTAGAGAGGAAGAAGAAAAGCCACAGGATAAGGTGGGCAAACATCAGAGCAGGTAAGGAAAACTTCTAAATGAGAAATAAAGCTGTATTGATATTTTTTTTTTTAAAGGATGAAACATGAAGATACCTAATAATTTGGAGGCGCATGGCCAACAAATTGTAGGATAATATAGCAATGCAGTTTGAACATTAGTCTTGATGGAAAGACCTAATCAAGATTTAAAAAAAACAACACACAAAATAAGGAAGTTTACGCTAATTCCTTCTGATTTCTATCACCCTTAAAGCTTAAATCTGGCCAACGACGACAACGATCACTTGTTTCCGTGTGTGCATGGTCAATTAGCACATTTGCACAATGCAACTTATCCATAAAATGTTTGCCTTGGGTACAGAAACACAAAGACACGCGTGACGGATTTGCACAATTTTGAAAGAAAAAAAAACAGCAGGACGTGAGAGTCCTGAATTCTATTAGTGGCAGCCAGATTAATCTGCAGGGGGGGGGGGGGGGGGGGGGGGGCTTTCCAAGCAGTGACAACAAAGGACTCCTCAGTGAGTTAGTGGTGTGATTAGTTATCGGCAAGGCTGTGAATAAGCCATGAGGATGTGACAGCATAAATCTCCAGACCACAGTGCATTCTTTCATGTAGAAACAGAAACTAAAGCACATAATTGTACACACGGACTCATATCCTGACCTTCTCTGAGATCTACGTGTTATTAAGTGTGCAAATGAGTGTGTGGCAGCAAAGGGGAGCAGCTACTGACACGTTAATGTTGGCCCGGAGGTTGGGATCGATACGAGATTCCTGCTTATTTGAAGGCGGGGGCCAGGCTCTGTTTCATAAGCTCAGAGGGATCAGGATGGCTCTTGTGCTGCAGATTTCCCCCGAGGTGCACGTCCACATCCCTGTCAGACGCTGCCATCCAATGGCGAAGCTCTGCGATCCTGCGCGGAGGAGAAAGGCCAGGGATGTTACACTCCCGTCACCAGACACGGCGGTGGCTCCATCATGCCGTGGGGATGCTTCAGAAGGGAAACGGATGAAATTGTGGCAAAAAACTGGTTCTACAAAGTACTGACTCAGGGGTGCTGAAACGAAATGAATGGCAAACCTTTCAGATTTTCGTCTGTCTTTTGTTTTTCCTCCCTCTTCCTGATTACTGACTGTTTTATGTTGATCTAGCACTGAAGCTCCAAGTCAAATACTTTGACATTTGTGGTTGGGACACGATATGAAAGCCTTTCTATGGCACATTAGAAAGAGGATTGTGTGTTTATGCTTTCTCTCTTTTTTTTAACTTTATCCGAGCAGCGCTGTCGACCTCTGCCTGCGGTGAAGCGATGACTGTCCAGCTGAGCGAGCTTCTCTTCATCTACCTCACCATCACGCAGGGGTGAGTGAAAGGAGGTCGGCGATTAAACCCAGATTTATCCTCCATTTCTCATTCCTTTTCCTTACTTTTATCAGCGGCTGTACGTTCCCCAACAACCACTGGGGTGAATGGAACGACTCTCAGCTCCAGCCCACCATCCAGAGACTCATGAAGGGATACAACCGCTACCTTAGACCCAATTTCAACGGTAACTAATTGACAGAGTATGCTTTCAAATTTTTACCGGCAGGGTAATTGCTTTTTTTTTAGTGTCTACTGAATGGAATCTGACCAAATGCCTTGTCTTTGTTGACAACAGAAGGTCCCGTGGAAATTGGTATGAGTCTAGATATCGCCAGCATTGATGCCATCTCTGAAATAAACATGGTATACCCAACTCCCTGTCCTCCGTCTTGTATAATCGGGATGAATGAGTGAAGTGGTGGAAACAAAAGCAAACTAAAGCCCCATTGATGCGACTCTTCCAGGACTACACAGCAACCATTTTCCTCCGTCAGCGGTGGCGCGATTCCAGGCTGGTGTTTCCCGGCAACGAGAGCGTGAGTGTGGACGGCCGGCTGGTGTCGCTGCTCTGGATCCCGGACACCTTTATCCCGGACTCTAAGCGCTCCTTCCTGCACGATGTGACAGTGGAGAACCGTCTCATACGAATATTCAGCAACGGCACCGTGCTTTACGCCCTACGGTACGTTGCTCCTTTTCTCATTCCCAGGGATCCGTTGTAATCAGCCATGTTGTCCTCGGGTTCTAGGAAGGAATCAGTGATGCATCATCATCATCCAGTCACGTAACTAAAGGGAGTGACACTTGATTTCCGGATGCTTTGTATCCCTCGAACCGTTTTGATTTGTCATGTCCACTGCGTCTACGAAAATGCGTCTTGACATTCAAACCTGTTTCGTCATCCTGCCACAGAAGCATATTTTGACTCTGAAGCTTAATTGAAGAAGGAAAGAGCCGCTTTGCTCTACGGTTAGATTCATCCCTCCTCTGGCCAAATTAAGGCAGACACTGATTCATGAACGTGTCCACATGGATGGTGGCAACTCAATTTGAACGTGAGTCAGGAGGCTGCCCTCATTTATGCAGGATGACAATGAACTGGGTCACTTTAAGATCTTTAATCTTTAAGATCACAGATTATCACTGGAGTTTAACAAGTGGGAGAGTTAAAGATGAATTATGCATCAGATAGCAAACCTTTGATGCTGAGGCATCAAATATGCCTCTCTGTTCCATGTGTTGTTGCTCAGATAGCTCTTTGCTTTCACCAGTCACTTGTTACCAATCATTTGTTCATGCAGGTAGACTACGTAGTAGCACTGGACGCAATTAGTTGCAATGGATATTATTTACAAGTACAGGGGCAAGAGGGTTAAATACGTCCATGCCAGCCTTTTCCGATTCAACACATTTTATGTGTGATTTTTTTTTTTTTTTTTTTAATTTTTGTTGGTCAGCGGTAATGGAGCTTAATACAGGACTATCATAGACGAAGCCCCGTTTAGATGAAGCAGCAGACCAGAAATTGGAGCTAAGGTTCATATTCAACCTGGATATCAGCCCAGATCATAGAATCAGAGCTAACGTGAAATAGTTTCGATCAAGAAAAACAAAATCCATATCTTTGGATCCAAATGAGCGTCTGTGAGAGGACTACACGATTGATATTCATAGAATGTTCCACGTTCAGTTAAACTGAGCCTGAGCTATTTTGTAAAGAAGAATGGGTAAAGTTTCAGTCTCTAGATGCGCCAAGCTGGTAGAGACATGTCCATAAAGACCTCCGGCAGTAAATATGGAGAAAAGGTTGATGTAAGAAGTGTTGATTTATGTGGGTAAAAGCCAAAGAAAAGCTGAAAACCAGGTACATGGCACGCTTTTCAGACTGTAGCCTTATTTTTAATACTTTATTTGCAACACATGGTGGCAGCAACATAAACAATGATTGAACTAGATCATGTGATGTTATTGGAGAACTTCAAATCCCATTTGTATCATTAAGGGATGGACAAAAAAAAGTGAAGACGACATGGGTAAATGGGCTGCGGTCCCGGCGCTCACATGACTATTCCAGAAACAAACTGTATTTACAACAGAGGTCCTTTTCCATGGGACATTGTGACATTATTTACATATTTATAATCAGCAAACATAACCAAAGGGGCAGAGAAATGATCATGGTCTCATCCCAACCCTTGTCTCACGCTATGATAGCTTCACCTAGCTTACCTCACCTGCCAATAGTTACAGCTCATGTTTTGTTTTTATTTTTCAGTGACAAAATGCATATTTCCATTACAAATACACAAAAGCAATAAAAAAAAGTTAACTAATAAAAGAGCAGAAGCAAAAGCTTATATGCCCAACTCTAAAATTTGCAGTACTTTGCAAGATGCCTTTGATATTAAAGAAAACAAAACACTAAGAGAAAAAAAAGTTAAAAAAAGAAAAAGTCATGTTTGACCTTCTTTCAAAATAAATATTCATTGGGTCATATAACTGGGTAATATATATTCTAACATTTTCTTTTTAAATAGACAAAAATGAATTATACATTTTCATATTTATGCTAACATAATTCCATAGCTGAGCTCCAAGAACAGACAGACATTTCTGTTTTAACACCTTTTTAGCTTTTGGCACAATGAACTCAGTCATCTTTTAGGTTGTATTGTGTTTTGCAGTACAGTAATATTTCTGAATACGCTATAGCAAGGTCTTTAATTTAGCTGTAAACGTTATTTGGATTATTTGATAATAAGTAATATCTGTACATTTTATAACTTTAGATTTTAAAAATAATGTATTTGTGTGATCCAGGTCCCCTGCCTTATAAGACACATGACTCATTTTTGTAATAAAACTATAACATTGGACATTGTTTTAAAGTGGTCCCCCACAGTTCTACATAATATGTCATATACGTAAGGATCAGGGTACAATAAGTTGTAAACAAAGCGTGGTAAGTAAAGCAAATAATCTGTTTTGTACAAAATACTGAGTATTTTTGAAATATTTACCTTTATGTAGTTGATATGCTGTCTCCATATTAGCCAGCTATGAACTATGATCCATACAAACTTTGTGTCAAAAACTCTCTCAATGTCAGTACATTGTTCATTGTGACTCAGGGGGAAAAGGGTTCTTTATTCTTACTATTCATTTGTTACATCAAAAATAGTTTCTGACACGTTCACTTTGAAAACCCGACAGCATCACGGCTACGATTGCCTGCAACATGGATCTGACCAAATACCCCATGGACAAACAGGTGTGCACCCTGCAGCTGGAGAGCTGTGAGTACTTCCCCTTCACAGACCCTCCATCAAGTGTGTGATTGGCCAGAGATCATCATCTTCCTTCCATTATCTCCGTCGTTTTTTTTTTTTTTCATATCTTTATCATCGTCATCAATGCAGTGAGTCTCAAACTGTATGGGCTTTCGGTTGCTGGGCAGATTTGAGGCTACAACTGGTAATAAAAGTATGTGTGCTTCATTGTCAGGGGGCTATAACATACAGGACGTAGTGTTCTACTGGACAAGAGGCAATGATTCCGTGAAGGGTTTGGACACCCTGCGGCTGGCTCAGTACAGCGTGGAGAGCTACTATACCTCCGTGTCGGAGGCCGTGTACGAAACAGGTAGAGCCATGCGAAGCAGCGACGTTGTGCATCATGAACGTAATCAATCATCTTCATGTGCTTAGAGAGCTTTGTTGTTTTCTGTCGCTACACAGGTCATTACCCCAAGCTGGTGCTGCATTTCTCCCTCCGCAGAAATGTCTTGTTCTTTATCTTGGAGACATATGTTCCCTCCACTCTGCTCGTGGTTCTCTCCTGGGTGTCTTTCTGGATAAGCCAGTCGTCCGTGCCGGCTCGAACGTGCATTGGTCAGTATTTTGACTTCATTATGATTCTGGGACACCATGCACCGGCCAGAGACCAGCTCGTTTCTAATTATGTACAAATTAAAATGAGAACTTTTGTTGTGTTGCATGAAAAGAACCATGCACGACTGAAAAACCTGGCGACATTTTGCTTGCATGATGAGTTTGTGCAAGTATTTACTCACCAAATTAAAAGTTAAATATGTGCTGGTCTGCAGTAATTGTGTCTTTTAAAGTCTTCTGCTTTGAAGCACTGCGACGTTGTTGTCCGGTCCCCATGCAATTTTGCTCCGGCCTTATTACAGTCAATTGGTTGTGCTGGCGAGAAGCAATATCATAGTCTTTGAAACAGCTCAAAATGAAACAACTCAAAACCAAGAAATGCTATGAATAACCACAGATTGCCCTGTGATGGACCCGCGACATGTCCAGGTCATACTCCGCCTCCCGCCACACACCACACCACCCACACGTGGCTGCATGGACAGGGTGGTATAGACAGTGAACGAATGGATGGATTAAAGATTTACACTTTTTTTAAAAGAACAATGCCAGTCTTCTATCTGCTTTCTTCACCAAACAGCATCGTTGATGCTATGCTGCTGCAGAATCAGTCTGCCTGATTCACAGGAAGCACAGGAAAGTATGTATTCAATGCCACTGCCCAAACAGCCTGAAGTTCAATCTAAAACTCTTGGTGCATTGATTGGGGACAGACGAGTTGCAGTTGATGAGGTGGATCCATACTGCGGGAAGCTTCAATCATTATAATTTTGTCGAGTAACAAACTGGCGAAGAAAACAATCCTAACAACATTTTTTCTCAAAATGTTTAATATTCGCTAACCACCTAAAGATATGGAATTCCCAAAAGGCTTTTGTTTGTCCTGAAATGTGTTTGTGATACCAGGAAAGGATGTTTCTACCCTGGTTATTCATCTATAGAACAGACAGACACTTTGGTTTTTGCTTTATTCTGTTATATTTTTATTTGTTGCTGTTCTTTTGCCTTCTGCATCTCTCATATTTTTTCCATTGTTGTAAAAACTATTTAAAAATGCAATAAATTAAAAGTTGTTTGGACGCATCGGCTGCTAACATTTCCCAATCGACTACTTTGACTACAGTTCACGGAAAGGAATAGCTTTAGAATTTAGAGTCTTATACTTGCTGAAAGTAAAAGCAGAAGTCTGAACTATATTAAGAAATCCTAGTCCATATGTGTGGATTGTTAAAATCTTCTTCAACAGTGCAAACAACAGAACAGGAAGGATAGCGTGAGCTGGCTCTGAACTAGGCAGTAATGGCTCCGTGTAAGCACAGCACTGCTGACCGGATCTTGTTAGCTGAGTCCGAGGCACCAAACATAGAAGTGCTCATCAAAAGCACACATGCAGATCTGGCTGGTTGGAGCAGCAGCAGAAATGGATTGAAGATTTGTCAGCTGGGCAGTGTAGTTCATTACTTTGAATGAAAAAAAAAAAGTGTGCTCCCGATTTAAAAACAAATTGCACATTTAATAGAACTTCTAGAGCCAAAGTCGTTGCTTTATCATCGATAGAGGCTGTTAAAAACAAAAAAGCACCTGGAAACAGAGAATGTTCTATTCTTGTTAAACCCAATGGCCTGCGGATTGACTGAACTGCTATTCTACTCAAAACCACACCTTGATTGTCTCTGCAGGGGTGACGACCGTCTTGACCATGACCACTCTCATGATGGGTGCCCGCACATCCCTGCCCAACGCGAACTGCTTCATAAAGGCCATAGATGTTTACCTGGGCATCTGTTTCACCTTCATCTTCGGTGCACTGCTGGAATATGCTTGCGCTCATTTTTACACAATGCAGCATCAAACCATAGTGGATTTACACAGGGTAAGAAACACGCACCAGAACGTGAGACTCTGTGTCATAGACATTGAAAAGCTTCCAATCATCAATGCATGAATGTTTGTGTGTCCATCAGGAGCTTTTGAGGGAGTTTGCCGAGTCTAACGGAAATGGCGTGGTCCCGATTGTCAGCTCCAGCCAACCCACCCAGTCCGTGGATGTGGGCTCCACCGCAGAGGAGCCGACCGAGGGGCCGGCGAACAGCGACGTTAAGAACCACGCCGCATCAACAGAAAAAGCGCCGAGTCAGGGCTGCGGCTTGTCATCCGTGAAAGATGCCTCGCGCAGAGCCGCCGCGGTCTTCGTCGTGGAGAACCCACACAACATCGACAGCCATGCCCGCACCGTTTTCCCTGCAGCGTTTCTCTTTGTCAACATCCTGTACTGGCTCTATTATCTCTTCCTCTGAGTGCCGATCACATTTCATTCCACCGTTCCTACCTCCTCATTGTTGGTGTCAGCACCAGTTGCCAGTGGCTGGACCTGGATATATATATATGATAAAACATATTTTGTAGCACGCAGAAATAAACTGTTTTAGGGAAACGCATAGACGAGAGGCAGTCAGTCAGGACTGTGCTCTCTGCTGAAAAATGGCGTTAATCATGTTAACTGCTCTTCCAGTGTTAGTATAGAGGGATGGGATGACAAATATAATTTCTTTTGTCTGTGCCTTCTAAAGAATTCATACTCACTGAATTTTTCCACATCTGAGGTTACAATCACAAACCTCAATGCGTTTTAGTGCGTTTCAAAATAAGTGCATATCTGAGAAGTGGGGGAAACATAGATACTTTTTAATTTTTTTTTTTGCCAAAACAGATTGGATGAAGAGCTCCATCTTTTTTTCTTTCTTGACAACCGTCTTTATCTTTGCGCTCCATAATAAATGTATGACTTTGTGTTGGTCTGTGACATACACTCCTGCATTGATGTTTGTGAATGGACTGACAAAACAGAGTAAAGTTCAAGGGGTATGAATCCTTTTACAAGGCACCGCAACGGCAGGCTGCTGTAATCCATCACAGTCTGCTGTGCTGCATTGAAATGCCTTTAATAAACAAATAATATAGATGTGCTTTTCTTCTTGCTTTGGCTGTATGAGACTATTTAACTTTGACATGTGCAATTAAACTGAAAAACGATTACTGTTGGTGGATTTTAATTGTTTTATGACAAGTAAAGAAATGAACAGCTTGTACAGTGAGAAGCAAATTTATTAGTCCCTCATCCAGGTTTATGTAAAGTGCAAAAGTTGACAGAAGGTATTTAAATGAAAAAAAAAATATCTTAATTGGGAAAAAAAATTATCACAGAGTAGCACCACTATGTTAGTTATTTAATTACTTACAAAAAGGATCAAGATAAATGTAGGATGCTGCACATTCAGCAAAGGCTTTCAGTTCGGGGTAGTGTCTGAATCTGAGCGGAGAAGCTGCTAAATATGTGAATTATCCTCCAAGTGACATGTCTGGAAAAGTAACATGCAAATGTTTCAGAAGCTATAGCTGGGTGTAAAGCTTTGACAGCACAAAAAAAGAAGAAAAAAGGAAAAATCTTTAGACGTATTCATGAATTAGGGTCAGATTCAGCCTTCAGATGGAGGCAGGAGCCTAAATCTTGACGAGGTACCTTGGAAAACTCTTCAGGCCTATGACTTTAACAGAACAATAAAAATCTAATAACCAACTTGTAGTGTCTAAAACCTTTTTTTTTTTTGTCTTTGGCACAATGTTGTATGTTGCACAATGCTGTTGGCAAATCGAAGACCGATGCAGAATAAAACAGAAGCAGTAGTCGTTATTCAATATGTAAATGAACAAATCAAATAAAAAAAACGTTTCAACTGCATAAAAAAAAGCACCTCATAGTAAAACTCTTCCCCTCTCTCCAAAACATCACATTAGTCAGGTTTGGCCTGCGCGTCGTTACACTTTCTCATCCGTGTTGCTAAAAAAAAAAAAGGCCTTTTCAACACTAGATTTTATGCACTTCCTCGGCTTTCGGTACACGTCTCTTGTGCCTTTGTCTCCCTTTCTTTTCCTCAACCCATTCAGTGCCACCAAGACAAGAAAAATGCATGATACAGAATGTGAAGTCCAGGTATAGTCCTGTGGTCCTTTCCGGGGCACCAAAGAGCAAATATTTAGTGGAAATATATCTCCACCTTGTGGTTGATTTAAGTATTGCTTTTTTTTTTACATATGTCCTCTTGACTTCAGAATAGAAAGTCAGGGCTCTTGGATAAATTAGGTAGATGATCCTGATGAAGAACGAAGGTGGAAAAGGCCACACCCTGGTATCCATTTCTACTTGAGTCCTTTCCATCAAAAACTCCTCCTAGGTTCTTTTCTTTAACTCCCATTCCTGCAGAAAAACGACATGAAGTGGAAGGAGTTATAAAAACGATTTTTGCATAAAAGGATAGAAACATCTCTTACAACGTACTGAAATACAGCTGCATTTAATAAAAGCTAATTATCAGATTTGTTAAGTAATCTCTTTAGTCTGTAATATTGCTCTGATGAGATAAAGTAGCTATTTGATTGACATTTATCAAATACAGCATTTCTAGTGACTAAAGCACTTTTTCTGGAAATTCAATATGTAGCTGTCACACTGTTACTTATCTTCTACACCACCTGGCCAAAAAAAAAGAAGTTGTTTCCTGGATTTAACTAAACAAATAGGTACGAGCCTCCCATTGGATGATTACTGCATGGGCGATGTTTCAGCTGGCAACAAGTTACTTAACCCCAACTGGTGCAATGAGTTGCGTCTCATTTCCTAAACAACCATGCGGAACGACACATCCCGTGGTCGTGGAAAAGATGTCAGTCTGTTTCAGAAGGGTCAAATCATTGGCATGCATCAAGCAGAGAAAACATCAAAGGAGATTACTACCAAAATCGTCTTAAGAACTGTCCAACGCATTGAAACCTGGAACAGATGTTGGGGACCCATTGTTTTAGAGGAAATGTGGAAATGTGGCCAAAAAACAATCCTGGATGATCGTGATTGCGATCACTTAAACGTTTGGTCAAATCAAATTGAAGAAAAAACAACTGTAGAACGTCCGGCTATGTTTAAAAGTGAAAAGTAAGAGCATGCCTAGTGCCTACTGTACAAGCCTGTGGGATCAGTGCTCTGATCTGGGGTTGCTGCAGTTTGTCAGGCCTAGGTTCAGCAACATCATGAGCCCAAAGAAAGAGGTCAGCTGACTAACTGAATATGACCAGGTTATTCCATCAATGGATTATTTTCTTTCCTGATGGCACGGGCATATTCCAAGATGACAATGGCAGGATTCATCGGACTCACATTGTGAAAGAGTGGTTCAGGGAGTTTGAGGCATGATTTTCACACATGGATCGGTCACCAAAGAGTCCAGACCTTGACCCATTGAGAATCGTTGGGATGTGCTAAAGTAGGCTTTGCACAGCAGACAGACTCTACCAGCATCCATGCATCATTGGTGAAAAATTAATGCAACACTGATGGAAATAAATTTTGGGACATTGCAGAAGCTTATCGAAAAACAATACCATACAATACAACACCTAATCAAAGCTAAAGGTGGTCTGGTGAAATATTAGAATGTATGACCTTTTTTGAGTTTTATTTGGCCAGGCAGTGTATGTTAGGGTATTTAACATCAAAATGAAAAAGAGCTAAAAAGTGACAAAGCTGAAATAGTTGTTGCATCCTCGTTTTCAAGTGCGTGTGAGTTGGGACGGAGGTGCAAATAGTACCAATAATAGGTGCATCAGGACAGGTTATGTTTTTGTTTTGTTTTTTACTGGATACATTTTTTCTCACATGTATTTATCTTCTGACCATCTAGGGCTGAAGGGTCCATGTTCTGTATGCAATCCAAGTGTCTCCAAGTGATTGAGTATTTATTAGCTGAATTATTCAGAAAGTAGGTTGAGCTGCAGTTGGAGCCACGGTTGGAGCCAGAGGTTAGGATAGTTAAGTGAATGAATGAATTTGAATGAATCTTTATTGTCATTGTAATGTAATTGCTCCCCAATCAAAAATAAATAAATAAATGGTTGCACCAACCTTGCTAGCAGCAGCAGCCATCAAGTGTTTGCAACAACTGGCACTGAGTGATTTTTTTGTAGGACTCTTCTTAAGAGAATTGTTTTTATTCAGCAACACTGGCGTGTTTTTGAGCATGAACGACCATTTCAAGGTAATGCCACAGCCACATCACGTTTCAGTCCAGACTTCAAGGCGTGGTCTCCAGATCAAAAAACGATGGGTGGAAAATGTGTCAAGCACAGATCTGACTCTGGAGCCTTAAAATGCCTTTGTAATCCTTTCTGGGCTGTTAGAGTCAACCACTTGGTCTTCTACTCTTGAATTTGGTTTAAATTGGGGAAGGATGTGTTCACTTTTGAGGTCTTTCAGCCGATTTCCTGTCATCAGACCGGTTTATTTAAGCGACATTGATTACGTCTTTGTGTAACGATGTAGTTGAGGGGGGGGGGGGACTAATGCACATGGCGTGGTAGGGGGCAAGAAATTAAGTTTTGATAAAGGGAAGGTGTGGAGAACGACGTGGGCTACAGGTTTGAGCTACCGGCTGGGAATGAGGAAGAGCTGAGACTACTGAAGACAGATAAGCTGAGGGGAGGAGTGCAATGAAAAGGAACCGAATGGAGAAGAAGCCAGGGCAGAAAGCTAGAGCAACTAGAGATTAGAAACAGAGAAGAAACAGAAACAAAGACACTCAAGAACTCAACGACCTCAGGACCTTGACGCTTTCAGTAATTAGAGCCTGGTTTGTTCAGTGAAACGTGGGAGACAATTACTTTTTTTTTTTTTACAAAGGGCCACATAGGATTAAGTTGATTGTCTTTTTTGCCTTACAATGAACAATATGAAGGCACAGCACTGTACCTAGGGCAGTACATGTCCTTACACCCCTGATATGAAAATATGCAATGAGTGGCTAAATAACGGTAGAGTATATTAGTGAACTATGAACTATTTGCCTTTCATTCATTTAAGTGTATGCGATAGCTGACCAGGATCAATTGTTTATCAAGCTTGTGCGTGACGGTGCGTCTTAGACTCGGTCGACATCGTCACCTTGGCTTTCTGCATGACCGTCCCGGCAGGCGAGGCACAAATCGACGGAGGTCTCTTCCTCATCTCCGCGGCGCAGTTCACTGGTCTAGAATCGCTGTAGGCCTGCTGAGTCTTTCTGCCCGACTCCTGCAGAGAGTTGAGACGCAGATGAAAATAAAAAAGAGAGAACGCAAGTGGAAAGAGCTCCGTCCTCCCACGCAGACTGACAAATTTACCTTGACAAGTAGCTTGGCCTCGTCAGGCGCGCCCAGCGCTCCGCCTGCCAGGCTCTTCTTCAGGTTTTCTTTGACCTGCGTCAGTCTGAGTTCGAGGTCCACCCTCTCGGCCTCTTTGCCCCTGCAAGCCTCGTCCAGCTGGGCCACGCGCTTCGTCAGGAAGGATTTCCTCCTATCTGCTCCACAAAGACAAGGTGGGGGAATTGTCGTTGTGACAAACTAGATGCACCCTTTGACTTTTATGTCCTCTTGCTCATTGTGTCGGCCTCAAAAGCCGAAGCTGCTTCCACAGAAAACGTCTAAGAGACCGAATTAGTTCTAAGACGGGATGGTACTTTTTATTGCATTTCATGCATTTTCACAGTACTCTTCCAGTGAACACATCTGAATGCTCCCTCTCTCTGCCAGGGGTAGCAGCATACCACTGGAATCACAGGAAATTAGCAAATTAAACATGGGAGCCATTTTCCGAACCAAGTTGTTGTTTTTTCATAACATTAATAGATGTATTGGTCTCGCTGGGGGAATTTTCCTTTCACATGACCCTCAGATAATAGTCAGAAACTGGGATCAGAAACACAGAGGAGCTACGAAGCTGCTATCGGCATCCTTGAAAAAAAGATGTCAAAGAAGCTTTAAGTAAACTCAAGACGGAAAAACGTTCCAGAGTTTTCAAAAACATGTTCACCAAAATCCCCGATGCCACAAATATCGCTCGCCATTTAATGCTCTATGAAATAAATGCCACTGGAGCATTTCCTTTGCCATATTAAATTACGCAACCTGACAGGATTACTTAAACTAATAATCCATGACCTCTTATTTATCTTGGCTACAAATAAGACGTGCCACAGATTTTGCCTCTCTTCAACATGGAAAAGACAAAATGTCTGTCCACACGTCCGATGTGTCTTCCTAAGTCTGAACACGTCTACAAGATGAAACCTACTCGCCTAAACTTGCTGTAACTACAATCGAAACATGACTAGAAAAAAAATTAAGACGGCTAGAACGTACAGTGAGCAGTAAAAAGGGGGTCCCCAAGTTCTCAGAACAACCATAAGATGCAAACTGATTTATTCTGGGAAGCTATATAGCAGATAAAAGCCTTTTCTGCCCTACCTTCACAACTGAGGTCGAATTTGCAGAAAGCCTCCTGGACTTTAAGACTAAGAATGAACTTCTCCACAAGAAAAGCTTAAACAGCTATGTTTACATGGATAAAGGTAATCGGAATAAAGGGCCAATCAGAATAAAAATGAGTCTTTTGAACCAGCCAATTGGAATATTGTGATCGGATTAAGCTCAATCAAAATTAAATTGTACTCCGAATGAGAGGGGTGGTTTATGGCGATCGATAATCGGATCAACATGCATGGAAACGCTTGTCAGGATCGAGTTACTCTGAATGCGGCAAATTGACCTGAGTGTTCATGTGCGCGCAATGTAAACGTGATTTATCTCCGCATTGTTCAGTGGTAGAAATACATCAGAAAGCAAAACCGTCTGTGCTCCTGATACGACCTTTCTATTTGAAACATTAAAAGAGCTCCTAGTTGTTCAGTAACATTTCAGCCATAATTATAAGTGGGTGCAAGTCCAGCCTGAGCGCTCAGAAGACAAACAAACTCGTACACTACGGCTTTGTTTACTATTTTTTTTGCTCAGCAAAGATGGAAATCCTACTTCTATGTTTTTTTGGGGGGAAATTTGACAACTACACATGTCAGCGTGGTTGTATTCTGAATAAAGCCAGGTGCATATAAACTCAAATTATGACTGGATTAATTGATCATGTGACCACATAAATGGTACAATCCCATTATTTTTTGTTTCTTAATCCGAGTACATTTCCATCCAATCGTGACATTTTGTGCATGTAATCAAAGCTAATGTGAATTTCACAACAACAAAAAAGGATGTATATGTGGCAAAGCACCTGGTGTCTATTGTTATGTATGGTGGATGATCTGTGATGTTGTGGGTTTTCTTTATAGTTACAGAAGCTCCAGAAGGTTTTTGTTCATCACATTATGAACTCTTGGAAATGGTAGAAAAATCTAAAATACAAATCTAAAGCATTTTGGCCAGAAACAAAGTAAACACACTTTTGTAGCTTACCTGACTCCGCCAGATAGATTTGCTCCGCATATCCATCTGGAAACCTTCCGTTGAAGTAATTTTGGGAAGGGGCGAAAATACTGGTTAGCTGATTGGCCTATGTTGGTGATAGACGGGCCAAATGAACCAATCAGATTCGTCGTCGCTCTGTTACGAGCGACGACGAAAACACAACCACAAGCCAAGCTACTCTTGCTGCTGCAGGTAAAGGCTCGTTAGCGCAGCAAAGAAATACTCTGTAATTCCAATAAAACTTGCTCGATAGCCACGCTAACGCTAGTTTCATCGGCTGAAGCCGCCATGTTGTTTAGACTGAACTGTCGCACTTCCCGTTGCGTCACACCTCAACCCGCCTCAAAGCCAACGCTGATTGGACGTTCGTTTGGTGAACGGCTCCAAATTTTCTTCAACGGAGGGTATCCAGACTGATCTGCGAGTGAAACCTTGAAAACTCGCGAGATCAGGATGGTCTCACGAGGCTATTTTGTAGCCGCCTCAAACCTAAATCCTATGGGGGGGGGAACTGAGGGTGTGTTGAGGAAAAGAGAGCATATGCAAAGACTCAGAACTTTGAATGATTAAAACAGATTGTGCAAAGAGGAATGGTTGAAGAGCCTCGTCTCTCTGTTTACTCCAGTTTTGTGAAATATTACAGGAAAAAAGAGGGTGCCATCTTGTTTACAAAAGAGGGTTCCACAAATTATTATTGGCGGGGGGTTTTGGAAAATCTTCTACATCATTTCTGATAACAAAAAGGGCATTTTTAATCAGATATTTTTTATCTCCACAGAATAAATGTAGCCATACTTAAGGCATTTTTTTACCCAAAAGATATTATTTATTTAGCTTTTTGCATGTCACAATCACGGGTGCCAATAGAGGTGTAGAACACTGCATGTTCTTATCTAATAAATCTAATAAATAGTTCTTATCTGACAAATCTTAGCTAATTTGTATTCCTGCTTTGTTTTTTTGTGTTTTTTTTTTTTTCATTTTCTTACCTGAGGCCACCTTAAGCTCTTCCTTCAGATCTTTTTTCTGCTGTCGGAGTGTCACCAGTGCGTTTCGGATTCCGTCCCGCTCCGCTTCCAGCTCCTCTTTTTCTCTGAGGTAACGCTTGGCATCTTCCTCCGCTCGTGTTTTCCCATACCTTCCATATGGGTTGGTATCTGGGCGGGAGCAAAAGGTGAGGGGGTCAGACGTGCAGGGGTTGTGGGAAAGACGCAAAATGACCTGACAGTGATGTACCTTCCTGCCCCCCCACCCCCACCCCCACTGGTTTTAAATGGACTAAACTTCTGAGTTTCCACTTTCAATCTTATGAAGATTTCGTGTGGGGAAGGGATAAAGTAGATGATGCGTGAAGAAAAGATAACACACACACACACCAAAAAAAAAAAAAAAAAAAAAAACTCATACAGGATGAGAGGTCAGGAGGTGAGACAGCACATCTAATGCGAGGGTCCAATAAATCTCCGGTTACATCCTAAAGCTCTCTGCCATGAAACGCGCCGGGCTCTTTTTTTGTCTCCGTAAACCAGTGACGCTAATCTGCTCCCACTTGCAAACCTAACGACACGTCGTTTGGGAGAGGGCGAGAGAAAAGGGAGATCACTGACGGAAAAGGAGTAAAAAGGGATCAACAGGGAAATAAGAGACGTTGAGGCAGATCGGGGCTGTCAGCAAGTTGGCTCGCCGCTAGAAGGAGAGCGCAGAGAGCGTCAGCTCCAACGCGTCACACAAATGGAACCTCTGACTCCAATGAGAGATGTAACTACAACATGCTAACAGGAAACATCTGCATTACTTCGTTTTAATTCGTTTTATGCTCTCTGGAGTGACACATGGAAAGGGTGGGTGGGTATGAAGCTGACAAAACACTGGGAAATCTAATTTCTGCGCTGCACAAAGAGCCGTAAAAAGTCAAGTTCATGCCTTTTTGTGTTTCCTGGTTGATCAGAATTGTTGGTTTATCCACCATTTGGATCAAAAACCAAAAGAGTTTCAACCACAACCTTGTTATTTCTCCAACAACACTCTGCACGGTTGAATAATTCACAACTGGGGGATCAAGGTGAAAGAACATGAAGAAATGCAACCAGATAGATTACTCACATCTAATCATCAAGTTTTAATTTAATGAGCCACAGCTACAATAAGGCTCACATAAAATAAATGTTGTTTTTATTATTTCAGTTTTATGAAGGAAAACTTTAAATGAGCACTGTGAAGGCTGTGGTCCTGCCCCCGTTTTCGGACCTCAGCACACATTAAACAAACCTGCAGAATCTTGGGCTGGGTGATTTGCTTCAGTTGTGAAAACTACGGCGATGTGAGGGTTTCATTATCTTATTACCTTTAGATATTAAGCCCTCAAGCTTGTTTTATCAACAATTTTGTTGCAACAATTACATTAAGTCCTTATTGGAAGATGACAGTTCCCTTGTTTTTTGGATATATTGGATTTTCAGTTGTTTGTAGCAGTAATGTAATCATATCAGAATCAGAATCAAAACCAGCTTTGTGCACACAAACAGGGGACTTATGTTCCACTTTACTCAAAACAAAGAACACAGAAGGCCTTTTCGAAAAATTACAGGTATATTATTTTGTCACCTTGAGACACAGACACCCTTTGCTTGCTTTATTGTGTTTCAACACCTTCATTCACAAGTATCATCTTGATTTATCGTCATGGGATAAAGGGACCTTAAGCTCATTCTTTGTGATTACAGTTTCAATTGCACAATATCTTTGAGATAAAGTTCATCATCGCTATATGTGAAGACAAGATAAATTAATTTATTGCTGTAATAATCACAGTGGTAATAATTGTTTAGTTGTCACATTATCTGATGACCTCAAACCATGGGTTGTTAGGATAACAGGTTCATATATACAGTCATATTTAATAAATAAAATAAAAACATTGTGTTCCGATGAGACTCACTTATCTGATTAAAAGCACCTTTTAAGAATAACAACCTTTAAGCAAGTTTTGAACACAGTTTTGATTAAGCCCACAGTTCTGTATTTAGATTGTTTTTTATGATATAACATTTTAATCTTAAATATGGTGCTTCTTTAGCTCTAGGTGGATAATAGTAATCATTTCCAGTCAGACAGTAAAACATTAGCCGCTATCTAATTAATCTATATAATGTGTTTTACCAAATGAATTGGGTGACTAAAATAACCTAACCTTTCAATACCATCCTAATTTATAGACACTAAGTGTATTTATTTTAATCCAGAAATCAGTGATACTGGCTTCTTGTTCAAACTGAAATCATGCATTGCTAGAAAAAAAGGATCCCCGAGTGTCACGAATGTGAGTGTGACACAAAGCTACTCATTTTGCTGTTATCTCAAAACTGAGGTTTGTTTCTCCAAATAATGAGACAGTTGACTAATGTGTAGTTATCCAGGCTAAGGAAATGACTAAAGCATTTTTTCTTATTTCCAAGAACGCGTATGGAGCCTTAAACTCCCTTCCACCTAATAAACAAAGCTCTCTCTCTAGGGCGCAACGGCCCAAACACACTTACTTGAGCCCGTCCTCTTCAGGGAAACTAATGACTTGGCTTGGTCAAAGTCGTTGTGGGAGAAAGTCGAGCGTCGGTTCCCTGATTTCTCTCTTGACTGGGTGGAGCAGAGACGAGAAGGGGTGGAAAGCATGTGGGGAGTGAGGATGAGTTATTTTAGAATAATAGACCTGGCAACAAAATAATAATCAAATACTGATAAACAAAATGCTGGGTATACAGCACAAAGTATTCATACCCCTCACAATTTTTCCACATTGTGTCACATTACAACAAACATCAACATGTTTTATTGGAATCCTGCGTGAAAGACCAACACAAAGTGGTATGTAATTGTGGAGTACAAAGAAAATTATATGTGATCAAAAAAGGTTTTACAAATAGAAAAATTGAAAAGTGCGGTGAGCAAAAGTTTTCTCTGGGTGCAACCAATTGCCTTCAGAAGTTGCCAATGACCCAACGGAGGCAACCTGTGGTGTGGAGAATCTGTGGCAAGATCTGAAAACTGCTGTTCACAAACTCTCTCCATCTAACCTGACTGAGCTTCTGCTGTTCTGCAAAGAAGAATGGGCATATATTTCTGTCACTTGATGTGTAAAGCACGTAGAGACATACCCTAAATGACTTGCAGCTAGAATTGCAGCAAAAGTGGTTCCACAAAGTATTGCCTCAAAAGAGGCTAAATACTTTTGCTCAATGACCTTTCCAGGGTTTTTTTTTTTGTAAAAAGATAATCATGTATGATTTTCTTTCTACTTCACACTTGTATACCACACTGTGTTGGTCTTTCGCACAAGATTCCGATAAAATATATTTATGTTTGTGATTTGGCAATGTGTGGAAATGTCCAGGGGGTACGAACATTTTTGCCAGCCACTGTATGCATGTAATCAGCCAGAGGTGGTGGTGGGTATGTATTGCATTCCATCTCAGTGAGGTTAAGAGAAGAGTTTATGGTCTGTAAAACTGCAGTGACCTCTTTCCTTCCTGTCAGTAGTCTGAGAAGTCATTTTTTTTCTAACGCTGACTTCTTAAAAGGCATGAAACGGAGCACTGTCTATTTATTTAAGTCCCTTTCATTCAGACAGAGATGGTCCACAACAGCTGCACACACACACACACACACACACACACACACACACACACACACACACACACACACACACACCCTCTACGATCTGGTCACATCAAAGGAAAACATTCACGCATAAGCTTCTGTTAAACTCGGAAAGAACGGATGTGCATTTCAGCACGTGAGCCCCACCTGCGTGTCCTCAACAGGGACCTCGTCGTATGTCCTGGAATCTGTGGAGGTGCTGCTGGAGGAGGTAGCCCACCTAGGATCAGGATCAGGGCGGAAGAGGAAAAAAAAAGACAAAAAATAAATAAATTAGCCAGAGTGAGGTCAAAACACCGGCGCTCTGCTCTGAACTTGGCCGGACAATCCCAAACCCGATCCCCGCGCCACTCACAGGAAGGAATTTCGAGCGGCGTCCCGAATGTGTGCGATGGTTTCCACGTCGACATAGTCATAATGCAGGGACTCGGGGTCCGTGGCAGAGCCCGTTTCCGCCAGGATGACGCCGAGCCACCTTCCTAATTCATCAGAGCCGCTCGCCTAGAAAAACACAGGGTTGTTTCTCAGGTTTGAGCGACTTTAATAACTTAGAGTTCACTAAGTTCTTAATTTCTTCAGGGAGGAGTGGGACGAGCTGTCAAAAAAAAAATTAATAAGTGCATTTTTTTAATAAAAAGCTGGTCTATTTATCCTTTTGGTAGCCAAATAATTAGTTTTTCTAACATCGGTTTGGACTCCACCCACTCCGCCCTAACATGCTGCTCATAAGAAGATTGTTTATTTGAGTTGATCAGGGCTGTTTAAGTGACACCATCTGTCTGGTGTCGGCCAACCTGAGATTGACAAGAGGATACGCATGAACTGAGAGATCAAATATCACGTTTCTAGGCAACAGTTTTCTGCGCAGTTGTCTGTTTTTAGTAGAACATGTTTCTACCATCTATAAAGCACTCATTCGTGCAGTATGTTTTAGAGAAAACAAACTGCGTTTCACCTCCAGAGCTACCACTTCAGCGCTGTCTCTGAGGATGCGGAAGGCAAAGGGGTGTTTGGGCCCAAGCCCAGGGACCACCTCGCAGCCGTTCAGCGGGAGGGACGGCAGGGAGGCCCGCGGGTCCCCCCTGTCGTGGTAGAAGTGCAGGGCGCCCCGGTACACACAACACCAGTGCTCTCGCCACATCTGGTTCACCAGCACCAACAGGTAGCCTGCGTTGGACAGAACGGGGCAAAGGAAAAATAAATGGTCCGGATTGTTTGAGCGATCCCAGCCGTCCGGGGGCAGATGGAGTCGTTACCTTGCCGTGGGTCGCCGTGGGCGGTCCGGGAGTCGCCCGACCGAGATGACTTCTTCTTGGAGAAGCTGATGATGCGCGTGATCTTCCGTCCTGCGGCGAAGGCTCCCCGTTTCACCTTAACTGAATCAGAGCATGAACTTGGGGATAGTTCAAAGCAGGGTTTGGTAACAATAATATGTAGGCACACCAAAATGGAGAGATGATGGCACAGCAGCAAACCTCTCAAAACATGAGCATCCACCTACAGTGACCTAAGCATTAATCAGGGAAGTCAGGAGATTCTCGGGTCACTGTGGAGGAGTTGCAGATTCATAGACAAAAAGGTGGCAGAAGATCACTGATCAGATAGGCCACACAGTAAATGCGTTACTCTATCTGTAATGGTAACGTACACTGAATTGTAGATAAAAAAAATCTAAAAGCAAAACTACGACATACATTTGGGTTCAACGCCCCTAGAATCAATTCTTTGGAGAACCACATTTAGCTGCATTTTGGCAGCTCCATGAACTCTGCACATCTGGATGCTGAAATGATTGATCTCTGTAGTGAATCTCAGTCAGGTTGACAGACATCGGTCTCATTCATCAAGTCTCTTCAGGTTTGTATAAACCATTCCACTGTGGCTTTGGCTGTGTTATGGGGACCGTTTTCCTGCAGGTTGGTGAACCTGCGCCCCAGTCAAGCATTTTGGAACCTCTAGGAGGTGCTTTTTACCAAGGATTGTCCTGAATTTAGCTCCATCCGTCTTCCCATGAACTTGGACATTCCTGTTGAGGAAAGGTCTCTCCCCAGCATGGTTGGGATGATGTGCACATTGTGTGTAGTGGTAGTTTTCCACCGAACATAACATTTTGCATGTAGCCCTGAAAGTTTCATTATGGTGCCATCTGACCCGGGTCCTTTCTCCCACGTTTGCTCTGTCCCCCGTGAGGCTTGTGCCGAATGGCAAATGTGACTTCTTCTTCCAGCGATAGGGTTCTTCTCCATAAAGGCTAGATTTGTGAAGCGCCTGACTAATAGCTCTCATTGTCAACAGATTCTCCCGTATTTCAGCAATGCAACCTTGCAACTCCTTCAGAGTTACCAATAGCCTATGAGCTTCTCTCATGAATGCCCTATTTGCTTGGCCTTGTCAATTTAGGGAGTTGGCCGTTTCATGGTAGAGTCGCAGTGTTGCCACATCCTTCCTATTTTTAGAAGTTGGACTAAACATTGCTCTGTAAAGTTTTTGTTAAGACCAGGTATCCTTTGTCTGTCACCTTTACAATTGTGAGGTATGTTGTGTTGAACCATCACATGAAGTCTCAATAAAACCCTTCGAAGTTTGCGGTTCTGACTGGACAAAGGCGTTCACGGAGTGCGAACGCCTTTGCGAGATGCTGTTGAAACGGAGCAGCAGGAGAAGAAAGTTCTCACCATTCTCTTTGCCGTTCTCTCCTGCTGAAACTCCCACGCTGTCTGAATCAGATGTGTTTCTGTCCACAGACAACCTCTGCGGAGGAACAATACAATCACAGTTTTAGACTTTCACCAACAACCTCCGAGTGTCCCGCCCCGGGTCACCTCGGTGCGGTTCATAAGACACAGAAACCAGTCGACATGTGTTTAAATAGAGACCTTAGGTTCCCTGTACTTGTAGTCAGCACATGTATTCGCCCACTGGCTTCTTTCAGAAGCAAAGTTATAGTCATAAAGGCACAGAGAAGAAGAAAAAAACGACCCATAATCTTTCCCCCCCCCTCCCTCCGACCACGTCTCTTCTCTGTTTCTGTGTCAGAAGGCTTCTGCGGTTTATGTTCAAACAATTCGCAGCGAGCTTCAGAGGATGCTCCAAGGCTGACTCACCGCCGTCTCTGTCATTGTTGCATTAACGCTTAATTATGTTACGGATCTCCCCTTCTTTCAAACACAGTCATCGCTGCGCTAAGCCAAACAACTGTTTAGGAAAATGGATGGTGACAGCGCAATTGCTACTTAGATCAAACTTTTCCTCACCTCGGCTGTATAATTACATCTCGGGGGGAATAGAAATGACAGGGGAAGCGCGAGCACCAACATCCTCACCTTGTCAAGCTCATTTTTCCTCTGAGTGACGGGAGACGCAGCTTCCTCTGCCGCTCCGCTTTGACCGCTCGCCTCTCTGACGACCTGCGGGGAGTTTTCACACCACGGTGGATTCAAACCGTGCCTTCAGCGACGAGGAGGAAGCTGAATGCTCAGTCTGCATACGCCACGAAAAGAGGTAGCACTCACCTTCAGCCACTTGTGAGCCTGCTCCCTGCTTTGAACTGCCAGCACCAGTCCATCTCCGTTAGCTAAGGTGAACCTCAGCTCATGGTGCTTCTTTTTGCTGTCTTTAGGTACGTAGACGACCGAGCACTGGGACAACGGGAAGTCCACATAGGGACACGTGTCTTTGGAGTTCTTATAGCACTGCAGGAAAGAGGACAAGTGTAGTTCTCAGCAAAGGCGTTCGGAGTCTTCATCATAGTCTCTGTCACATTGCAACCAGCTTCTGCCCCCTGTTTTACGACTAGGATTGTTGTGCATCTTGTAAAGTTAGAAGATATTGGTGTCCGTTTGACAAATAAGACAATTTTTTAACACATCAGCATCAAATTATTAGCATCAGGACTTTGAAACGATTGTGCAAACGACTCTGTGACTTTATCCTCGTGACTTTCTGACCTTGTTCTCATAATATTATGACTTTATTGTCAAAATCTTCACAAAAAAGTTAATTACGGCCATTGTAGATCAAAGAAAATAAATGACTTGCCATAGAGGTGTAAATTCCGACTCATATGCACATATTTGTCATTACAAATGTTGTAAATGTCTAAGAAAAAAAAGTTTTACATGCTTAAAAGGCATACAATTGCTATATTTAAATAGTGAATCTCTGACATTGTGAAGTAAAAAAAATTTGGATCATCACTTGGATCAGCTCGTGACCCCCAGGGGGTTCCATACCACCGCTTTTGGAGCCTTTGTGATAGACCAAGACAAAGTAGCACATACTTGAGGAGTAGAAGGAAAAATAATGCAACATTTTCTTTCAAAAGTATAAATCTGAAAATGAAGTGTGGGTTCGTGTTCAGTTCGCTTAGTCGGCACTTTGTAAAACCACGTCTCACTGCAATTACAGCTGCAAAAAATATGTAGCTCAGTCAGATCGTACGGAGAGAGTTTCTGTTGCTGTTTAAATCCATCTCTCTACCCATCTAAACAGCATTCCCACAGCAAAAAGCAACTTTTTGCATCCGAACGCATTTACTGTGTGGCCTATCTGATCAGTGATCTTCTGCCACCTTTTTGTCTATGAATCTGCAACTCCTCCACAGTGACCCGAGAATCTCCTGACTTCCCTGATTAATGCTTAGGTCACTGTAGGTGGATGCTCATGTTTTGAGAGGTTTGCTGCTGTGCCATCATCTCTCCATTTTGGTGTGCCTACATATTATTGTTACCTAACCCTGCTTTGAACTATCCCCAAACGTTTTCCCTGACCTGTCGGCTGTATTCCTTGATGATGCCGTTTGCTCACCAGTGTCCTTTGAGAAATCTCTGTATAAATCCAGCTTTCCTGTGAAGGACTCAGAGTTTAAAAAGAACAAAGGCACATTGTCTCAGGGTAAAGGGCGCTTCACACCAATGCACACAACACTTTTTCTGATCTGTATTCCCAAAAAAAAAAGATATTTAATACTTTTATCCTTCATCCTGCCACAAGTATATGTGCTGGCTTGTGCCGGTCTATTGCCTCAAGTCTTAACAAATCACGCTGAAGTTTGTGGTTTTAAGGTGACAACGTTTTTGAAAATTTCAAGGAGATTGAATACTTTTGCGAGACACTGGCTGAAACGGACGCGTTACAGGGTCTCAGTCTCGAACCTCTCACCTGTAGTCTGTTCTCCCGGATGACAGTGAACTGCTTGGCCCACTGGCCAAAGCGTTTCTTGCGCAGCAGGAAAGCGCAGATGCGACAGTCTCTGACGGGAGGTATGTTGCTCTCCTCTGACGGCCACTGGTGAGTGACGCCGGGGCTCCTCTCCTCTTCGTCCTCCTCGTACGACTCATAGGAACTGCTCAGAGCGTCGGAGTCGTTGTCTGAAAGAGCAACGGAGGCGATCAAGGACACCTCACCGGGACGAAAAAAAGAAGCGAAAGAGACCGGGATGTCTCAGGGGGGTTCAGCTCACAAGAGTTTTTGCGGCGCAGGCTGATGGATGTAGCCGGGTAGTGGTTGTCGGTGTCTTCATAGACGTCGTCTATAGAGTTGGGAGGGCTCGGCCTGTCTGAAAAACAGAAGGTACAAGATCTGGCTTACTCACTGCCTCGTTATCCTCATATCTATTTTGTGCATTTTAACTATGATAGCAACAATGTGACATAAGAGTTTCAGTTCTGAGTTGGAGGTTTTCTGTGGAAACCTGCAGAAAAAAAAAGTTCACCAAGTTCAGCTTTAAGCATGCTGACCTCGTGTGATTATGTACTCCGTAGCCATGCCAGGACTGAGGGGCACGGCCTCCTCGTAGTACTCCTCAGGAGGAGGCGTCGTGGGCAGCGGGGGAGGCAAATCTGTGCAGCTCTGCAAAAGCAGACGCATAAATACAAACAGTCATGTTTCTTTCATTGCCAAGTTTCTTCTTTTTTTTTTTTTTTTTTTTCAAAGCCACCGAGTTACAGGATATAAACCTCTGCGGTAAACGATTTCCATAAATTAGACACATGGGTGGACCTCTTAATCCTCGGTTTTCCAACATCATGCAGATTGATGAGTGTGCGAACATGGGGAAATCCCACATACATCCTGTAGAATCCCTATGATATTTCCCTCCTTTGCATTTACAAGTCATTGCAAGGAGCCGTGATATTTATTTACAGTCAGAACTAGAGGCTAAGTCTGGCAGAGACACACAAAACTCATCAAACACGCTTTGAGTGATGTAACCTTGAAGCGGACACATCTGTAACTCATGAGAAACGGCAATGAGTTTATTATTTTTTGGGGTGGGTTCGCTTGCCTGCTTTAAAGTGCCATCTTGTGTTTTCTTGTCATCTTTTAGATAATCTGTAACATCCTTCAGGTCTCCGAGCTCGCAGTCTGGAAAATAGCAAAAAAAAAAAAAAAAGGTACATTCAAACTCAAAAGCCTACCAAACATCAGCAGCATCTCAAAAGCACGGACGTGTAAATGTCGCATCTCCATGTTGGTGCTCAGACCCACCAAATTTCTCAAACAGAGACTCCACAAAACTCGTCCCGTTTTTGTACACAGAGGAGTTGACGTAGATGTAGTCTGGTCCTGATTCTAGAGGATAGGAGCAACAAACAGATCAGAAGAAGCTTCAGAAAACAATGACTGCAGAGACACCAATCCCTGATGTGTTTCAGCTATCTGACTTGACCCCCATACTGGAAAAGAGCAAATTGAAAAATAAATAAATGAAAGTCAAGTTTCATTGTAATTCAGTGCAGCAATACTAGTTCCAACTGTTTTATTTTCAGCGTTGTCGGTAGCATCACAAGGGTGCTGTTGTGAACACTCTGCGGCCTTTACGTGTCTACAGATTTCTCCAGATTATTGAGTCTTTAGAAAATTTCATATAAAATAACCGATGAAAGGGACCAATTCTTAAGACGGTACTTTAGGAAAATGTACGCTGTAAAGCTACATCTCACTTGGAAACACTAATATTTATAAATGGGGATAATTTTCTTTTTCTGTTAGATTTATATCTGCTTTTATGAAACCCTGAGCTATCTCCACTGCTAACAATGCATTTGTGTGAGTTTAGAAATTTGCCCGAATCAGACAAACCTAAAAACAGTAAAAACTGATTAATCCTTAACAAGAAAAGCTACATTTTGTGAGAGTTGGTCAACCTGTAATGGCAGCATTGCTCAACTCTGTCGTTTGCCAACTTCTCAAACTGGTGGCTGATATATCGATACTTTTATCGCTTTAACTCTTTTGCTGCTCTTGGTTTCATGAGATAATTAACAAATGCTGCATTTGCATTTGAAAATATGATTGCAGACAGTTACCCATGCACTGCTGACAGTACAGCTACACTACTGAACATACCTATAGTGGTGAAATATTATTTTATAATAACGGGTCATTTTGATGTTTAAAGCTACATTTGATTTTTGTTGGGTTCTGGTCATATGAAGCGCTAGATTTTTTTTTTTTTTTTTTTCTGAAAAGACGGTGGATGATCTTTGGGTCATTTTTACTGTATCACAAAATATTGTGATACAAATGTATTGAAGTATATATAGTTTATGTAATTCTGCTATTATTTATACTGTATATTCTAATAATTTTAGACATTTATTAACAATTTCTGAGCATATTTAATAAAAGTTGATCCCATCTCATAACGTGGATCAACAAGGTTTAAAATCTGATTTGGTTCTGGCTCATTCGTAAATTACTATATTAAAATTGACCCCGTTCCTCTGTGTCTACCCTTCTCTGACCTGTCGTCTGGATCTGCTGTAAGAGGTTCCACACTGAGGTTTTCTTCTCCTGGGTGGACTTGCTGAGGTTCTCTTGGTCCAGCATCTTCAGCAGCAGGCCCAGCTCCTTCACCAGCACCTCCACTGCTGCACAAGGAGGGAGAGAAGGGAGAGAAGGGGGGGGGGGGGGGGGGGGCATGGCATCATTTTATAAGCAGAGAGGGCAAAGATCAGATGGACAAGTCTAAACCAGCCCAAATATTCCTTTAGAGGTTTTCTCTCCTCATTAGTTTTATGTCACATTGCTTCACATATCTATCAGCAGTCTCAGCACAGAGACTTTCGCAAAGTCCGACCAGACTAAACAGACAGGAGGCCTCTGACACAGGAAACGATCTTAATTGGTGATTAGCTCAATGAGCAGATCTTAGGTTGTCTGAACCATGATATGCAAAGATATTTCCCTCCAGAGAGGAAATATGAGGATTTTCAACGTAATGTCAATAGATTCTAAGCATTTAGAACTTAGTCCACTGTGGATTAACCCCATACTATATTAATTTTGTATACAACCACAGTTGAAGCCAAAGCTAACAGCGATTAGAAAGAGCCAACACTTAAGAGGACTTTTACCGTCCAGTCTGAAAGAGGTCAGAATGATTTATTTATATACTGTTTTATAAACTGTGATCCATACTCATTTATGGATTGGATACTGGGAAAACAGGGATTATTTACACAGAAATGGAGGTAGGTGCCAGTATGCACCCATTGATACCCCAATGTGAGACACGTACTGAACGATGTGCAAAGCGTTATCAGCAAAAATATCTGTACAGTAAAAAAATGATGGCACTATAAAATTAAGAAAATTACTTCTATTTAAGCCCGTGAAGTATTTTTGCGTTACTTTTTCTCCAATGCTTTACATTTACATTGAGATCGGAAATGTCCAGGAATGTATACTCTGCCTGGAAGGGCTCTGTTCTAGTAGGTGTTTATTACAGGAAGAGCAGTGGTGGTGCAACACCTCCTACCTTTGTTTCCTGTTTCAGTAATCCGTAGCTCCTCTCTAAATAACCACCGCCATAAAAAGGGTTATAACAGTGAAAAGGTCCATGAAATACAAATCCCACGTTATGGTTTTCATGAAAATTAAGAGTTGTTTTCCAAGACAATGAAAGGCCGTTTGGTCTTGATGCCTCTCAAACTTGCTGGTGATTTGGCCGTCTTGGTCCAAATAAACTGGATTTTTACAAAGTGCGGTGACATAAAAACTGCCTGACAGCCTTTTAACAGGACCTCACTTCAAAAAATCCTGAAATATACTTTTAAAAAGCGTTTAGAAAGGACACGCTACAACCAAGAATCAAATGACAAGAGATCAAATTAACCATTTTTAAAATCAGACAATTTTGAGATCTGGACATAAACATCAGAATCTGATGTGTAGATTGATGAAAGGACAGCCAGATATCACTAACAAAAACAATTACTGTCCTCTTTTGTTCAAAAAGCTAATATTCTTTCGCGCTAACCCTGTAGGGTTCTGTAACCCTTGAAGACTCAGATTAAAGGGATGCATGATTCACGTCAGTTGTTGACCCAAAAGCTGGGGCTGGTCCCCTCTCTGTTTTTCGGACTAAAACTTAAATAAACTGCCTCCCTAACCCTGCTGGATGTTTCCGAGAAAATGTTTTGCAACCTGCTCCATGTGGCTCACATTCTTCTCATCTTAAACCACAAGGAAGCGCCACCAGGAAAAACCTTCGGATCGTCTCCTGTGTACGTTTCGCCAGAAGCTGCGTTCCCTTAGATCTGTTTTTTGCAGCTTTTTATTCCTGAAATCCAAGGCCTGAGCCGTTGCTTGTCTGCCACACCGACTCCCAGCTCCCTCCGTCTCCATCCCTCGCTCACGACTCAAAACGGGCTAATTTTCACAGTCCGGCTGAGTTAGGCCCACTGAAGCGTGCGTCTCGCCGGGGTCAGACACGGGACAGCCGCTGAGCCTTTGTTCAATGGGGCGGTCATACGCCAACAAGTGATGTTGTGCTGAGCACACACGAACGTGCGCATACACTGACGCACACACACAGATAGAAGAAGAAAAAACACACAGGCAGGCTTGAGTTGTGTATTTAGTAAGGTGTGTCAGTGTGATCTTTGGTCTGCAACTTTAGGAAAGGCATTCCTGTCCCTGTTTTGTGTGTGTGTGTGTGTGTGTGTGTGTGTGTGTGTGTGTGTGTGTGTGTGTGTGTGTGTGTGTGTGTGTGTATGTGTGTGTGTGTGTGTGTGTGTGTGTGTGTGTGTGTGTGTGTGTGTGTGTGTGTGTGTGTGTAGGCTTGATGGAGATAAATAAATATGCTCTGGCAGAATTTTGGATCCTCAGATCCTCAGAGTGATGCTGTGGGTAATCGCCGCTGACAGGCTGCCCATCTTCATGAGTCGGGAGACATATTTACTGTTTGGCAGCGATCTATGTCCTTCGTGTCAAAGTCCCACTCCCTAAAAACAGGCATAGTTTCCTGAGGCGGGTCTTCCTATGGACTTAACAATGCTCTGCCATGGCTACAGTCGACATCTAACAGCCGGCATGTGTTTGTCTGTTTCTGTTTAAAGACGCCGCTTTCCACCTTTAGACCGGTTTCCTTCCATTGTAATAAACGCTCCAAGAATCGGGCATGAGGAATTAATTCACGCAGGGACGTGGAATGTCTCCTCATTAAGATCCCATTCACCCTGGGGAAATAAGGAAGTGGAGTTTGTGGAGGGAAAAGGAAGCCGGCTTGGAGTGGGATGTCTTGGCCTGGTGAATGTTGTCCCCCTGCCAGCTGCTCCAGCTGTTTCGATCCTGGCTTCGGCTCAGCACTGGACTTCCCCTAACTGGGCGAAAGACAAAACCTCTTCCATAGCATGACTCATTCGCTGCGCGGAGAAACTGAAATATACACCGCTCAGCACTAAATCAAACATAACACATGAATCAAAGCGGTGCTTTTCAGGGAGCTGGCATGAAACTGGAGCTCGCACTCATAAATCAATTTCCCTATTTCATTTGGACCCGCGCTTTAGAAAGCTGATTATCCAATTTGAGGATTAGGGAGCCCATGCAATGTTGCCACAATGAGCAAAAGAGGAATTATTTTGGCAAGCGGGGTGCTTAAGACCACCATTAAAACGCTGGTTATGTCATAAGAATCAAGCCAATAACCTTTACACAGGTTAGAGCATATCTAAACCATTACACAATCCTTTAAACCTACACCGCAACCATTTACTGGTGTGAAATCTCCACTTTTGCTGTATTTAATTTACTTTGAAAGTCAGAACTCGGATCTGAGAGTTAATCCTGATCTAGGTGGAAGTGGGAAAACTGCTGTCACGCAAAATGCTCTGGTCAAATTGGGATGCTGTCAAGTTTCAGCAGCAAGCCTAATTCAAACGCCTTCATGCATAGCACTGCAGGGTTCCTGATAGAGTAGAAAAAGTCATTTGTTTAGGTAAAATGCTTTCAGCTCACGATCAATACATAATGGGTTTACAAGAATGAGTTTAAATTTTAGCAAAGTTCATAGGACAAAGCAAACTAGCTTTTCTGTTTTTACAAATGGATTAAAGTGCAATGCACACCGGTGGATTGAGGCACACATTCAAAAATATTCCCCTGCTAGTTCCAATTTAAAATCTGCAAAGTTACAAAGCACAGCGTCCATTAAACTGGTTTGAGCGTGTTCGAGAAATTTGGTGAAGAACAAATTCTTCAGATAAAACTAATCAGGCCCGAAGTCCAATTCAAGATTCAAGAATCCATCCATCTATCTTCTAACACGTCTATCCCTTGTGGGGTCGCGAGGGGTTGCTGGTGCCTATCTCCAGCAGTCAATGGGCGAGAGGCCGGGTACATCCTGGACAGGTCACCAGTCTATCACAGGCAAGATTCAAGAATCAATAACCCTTTAATTCAATTATGTGTTACCATAATAACACTTTTGATGATGCACATACCAGCTCAGAATGCACATAATTACACATAAACACCATTTGATTGCATTGGCCAGCAACACTCCCTGAATGGCTTAAGCAGACAAATAGTCTTTAGCATCTAATGAACTGAAATGTTCATGCGATCATAAACCTGTGTAACCAGCAGTGTGTTTGTAACATTTAGCAGATTATGAACTGGGCTGACGGTTTGTTGATTTTCTGCAGGGGGGTGATAGCCCTTACAGCTTTGGAAAAGAAGCTGTTTTTAGGTCTGTTAGTTTTTGATTTATTGTTCCTGAATCGTTTCCCTGATGGAAGTGCGACAAACAGTGCATTGCCTGGGAGGGTGACGTCCGTGGCACTACCTCCGGCACTTTTCAGGACCACCGCAGCATAAGTCGTGTTTCCATCCAATTTCTCATGTAAATTTTGAGCGAACTTTCTAAATGTCACAAAAAAGAAAATGCGAATCAGACGTCTACCATCTACTGGTTTGTAGCGAATTAACGAGGCGATGCAAAGCGTAATGTCCTCATACATTGATGTTACACTATAATAAACAGGAAGTAGCAAACCAGCATGGTAGCCTCGTGAGACCATCCTGATCTCGCGAGCTTTCAAGGTTTCACTCGCAGATCAGTCTGGCTACTCTCCGTTAAAGAAAATTTGGAGCCGTTCACCAAACGAACGTCCAATCAGCGTTGGCTTTGAGGCGGGTTGAGGTGTGACGCAACGGGAAGCGCGACAGTTCAGTCTAAAGAACATGGCGGCTTCAGCCGATGAAACTAGCGTTAGCGTGGCTATCGAGCAAGTTTTATTGGAATTACAGAGTATTTCTCTGCTGAGCTAACGAGCCTTTACCTGCAGCAGCAAGAGTAGCTTGGCTTGTGGTTGTGTTTTCGTCGTCGCTCGTAACAGAGCGACGACGAATCTGATTGGTTTATTTGGCCCTAGGCCACATAGGCCAATCAGCTAACCAGTATTTTCGCCCCTTCCCAAAATTACTTCAACGGAAGGTTTCCAGATGGATATGCGGAGCAAATCTATCTGGCGGAGTCAGGTAACCAGCATGGACCACGGAGCAGTAATGGAGCGAGGTTTCAGTGAATGTGCTGTTATTCTTTCCGGCAGACACAGCTGACCAGTCATCTAAGGTAAATGTTCGACAAATGTGTACCCTCTCCTCTTTAGCACACTTATTATTTCAAAATGTCAAACACAACCTCAAGCGAGCGTTAAAAAGACAAATTTAGTAAGTTGATTCGGATTTTACCGTTTCCATTAACTCTTTCAAATGACATTGACGGAAACATGACTAGACTGTGTCTAGATCCTATAATTATCGGACGTGTTAAGGGCCGTCACAGCTGGATACATTTAATGTGTGTTAAAGGCGACAAGGACACGATTATCTGAGGAGCTCCTGTTGTGTATTACATTTTAAAGTTTCACAAATCCCAACCTGTGTTTTGGAGAACCTGTCTCTGGTGTGGAATATTCTCACCTTGGTTGGAGTAGTCAAGTCTATGTTTTCCTTGCTTGTATATTTCTGAAGGGCACTAATGCCAAAAGAAAGCACCGTAAATACCCCCGTTTGATGCTGCCACGAATCGATTACTAGATTAGAGTCATAAATCTAAAATTAGGTTTTATACCACATTGGTTTAGCGTAGAACAAAACCGTTTCAGATCTGGCCAGTCAAAGTCCTTTAGATTTTGTGATCATCAAATACAATCCAAAACAACAAATAAACTGTGAAACAGCCCTTTTGTGCCAGCAGGAAGCTAACGCTTACAATTACTTCACTTCCAGCAACTCTCTTTGTCACCGTTTCTTTGTTCCACTGAGTACCCAAAACCTCTAAGCAATGGCAAAAAGGTGGTGGGGCGTCCTCAATACCTTTGTAACTGAGTGTGGTCACCCAGCTTGAGAGGAAGTCATTGTTTGTTAAACTCTGTCAATAATAAATAATAGTGTCGGGCAAAGATTCAGGGTCTGAAGACCATACCAAATAATTACTTACTTCAATATAACACACAAAGGTCATCAACTGGACACCGCTTTGCAAAACAGAATTCACTTTAACAGAGAATACTGTTCCGTTTTAATATAGAAGATTTTCTACAACCCAACAAAAAATACTGTCAAAAAAATTGGAAACCAACATATTTTGTATATGTTACGCAATTAAAGACATAAAGGATAATGGACTGAATGTACATTGTGCTTTCTACTGGTCAGAGAAAGGCAGTACAGTGCTATGTACTCTATTGAATAAGTAAACAAAGCAGTTTATTTCTACAACTTTACAGGTCTTTTATATGTACAGCATGCGTATGAAAATTAAAATCTGGGTTAGTTGAGGATCTCCGACTCTATATTAAAATTCCAACTTTGAAGGGCTTTTCATTTGAATTTATCAACTTGGAACTCCAACATCCTAACTTGCGAGTACAAATGAAAAGCAGCGTTATAAAGTCAGACAAAACTAAAACTGACCTCAACACCTGAGTCACAGACTCACAGAAGCTTTTAGGGTATTATAAAAATTAGACATTTAGCTTTTACAGTTCCACAAAGACACTTTGGTGGTTTAAGCTTTAAAACGGTAATGCATGAGTTTACAAAGCTCCGCGCACGTTCAGATTTACAGCTGTTTGCGCTTACCCTACAGCGGCTGTAAAGCACCAGTAACATTCCTCACCTTGTTAACAGAGTAAGAGTCTACATTGTGCATTTGTGTTGGTGAGTGTGTGCATGCATTTGCAAGTCAGAGAGAATGGTTTGTTATAACACTGCAGACCCAGGCCGTTAAAAGGATCTACCAGTTGAAGCTTTTACCTTCTTCTTTTTTTTTTTTTTAACTCTGCAGGGGACAGAGGGTGGGGTGGGGTGCAATGCAAGTTCAGCACCTGTGCTAACATGTCCCACAAACTCTGAATAGAACAATAAAGTGACCTCAACTGGGTGCGCGCAGATATGTATATATTTTCCTCCCATGTTATGCCAAAAGACTTTCCCTCCTGCGGAGACGACCTTCCGTGCCATGCGATGCAAAGACAAACATCGTCACAGCGAGTCAAAAGTCACACATTTCTGTGATTTAGCGTCGGCTCTGTTTCCCAACATCACCGCCTGCATCCCATCCAGCGGATCAGTTCACACCCACACAGAGACTTCGGGAGATTAAAACAGCAACGTTTCACCACCTGGCTGTGGTGCCATATGGCTCATTCACCTTATGGGTATTCAAGCTAGGTGATTTTTTTTTTTTAAGACATTAAGTTCACACAGCAGGATTCCGGAGGTGAAACATCGTCTTAACTTCTATCTGAGATTCTGGTACTTCACTGTAGATACCTGCCGTGGTAATCACCAGCCAGATGGACCGTGTAAGCAAAACTTACCCTCAACAGCAATGGATGAGAGTCCCACCATTCTGCAAGGTTAGGAAGGAAGCAAACTAGCTCCTTCACACCCAAAATAGCTTTAAGAAAAAATATATATATTCCACCGTCAAAGCTTCCCAGCCTCCCTCAGTCCTGCGAAGCCTTTGTACAGGAGGTTAGCTGCAGTCGGCTGAATTCACACTCCTTTTACCTCTCCCTTCCTCCATCTGATCTGTTATCTCCCTCCACCTCCCTCTGTCTACCCTCCTCTTTTTCCTTTTGGGGGGTAGGGAGATGGTGGAGCGGTGTGTGTGTGTGTGTGTGTGTGTGTGTGTGTGTGTGTGTGTGTTGCATTGCCCTCCACTGTAATCCCGGGGATTGTATGGCACCTGGGAAAGGCTTGCTGTGTAAACACACATGCCGACTAATAGCTAACCCACATTCTTTATTCGTTCACATTCTTTCACCTGAGACTAAAGTATCACCGTCCAACCATCCAGACAAGCTGCCCACCACCCAGTAAAGTAAAAAAAAAAGAAAGCCCTCCAATACCCTGGTTACTGCCGTTGTATAATTAAAAAACTGTAAATGTTCTCTTTCAAGCTGTTGTACTTATCACAATTGAAGAGATATATATATATATATATATATATATATATATATATATATATATATATATATATATATATATATATATATATATATATATATATAGAGAGAGAGAGAGAGAGAGAGAGAGAGAGAGAGAGAGAGAGAGAGAGAGAGAGAGAGAGAGAGAAAAAAAATAAGCTTAAACATGACAGGGTTTAGTGTTTTCTGTAGAGTGGAGGTTGAGGTGAACGGAGACCTTTAAGAGTTCCACGTGAATGACTTGCTACCCTCAGGCAGATTCAAGTGCCCCGAACATGACGAAGCATGCTGCCCTCAATCCCTCACTGCACAAACAACCCTCAAGCCCGCACAGTCCAACACACAGCACACCACAAAAAAAAAGTAACATAGTTAAATCACTCTCCTGCAGGACCGCCTTTACTGTCCAAAGCCTGGTGTACATGAGGTCTCAAAACTAACATAGCGGCATTGAACATGCAGGATGTTCTGTTAGCTTCAATCCAAGTTTAGCCTTTTATAACTTGCTTTGATCCTTTTTTAAATAAAGTTTTATTAAAGTAATACAACAAGGGAAATTGGGTAATTAACTCTGTAAGGGTTGCAAGGGCAGAGAAACGGCACAAAGATTGATATAAATCAAAGCTGAACCATGGCTAGACAGGGTATGCCACAGTAACCTCTGACAAAACTGGGCTGATCTCCAGTGAAAACTTCTTCAGATGGAGTAGAGAGAAATTAGCTTAAACTGCCAGTAATTGTGAAACCTTAAAAGTAAATCCAATTGTCTTTAATTTTTATTTTATTTTATTTTTTTACAGGCGTGGTTGTACAAACTACACCTAAAACATGCACAGAAAAATCTACCTCTGACCGGAATCAGATGATGGTCAGATTGATCTGGCCTGTACGGTCAGTCATAAACTCAAAGTTCCCAAGTTACCAAACACATCATACCTGAGCACTACCAGGTTGTGCTGAGAATGACTCTCTTCTGTGTGGAAGCAGTTACTGTGGCAAGAAGACTATATTTAGTAGAATAGAAAAAGAAAATAAAGCTGCAGATTTGATAAATGATATCCAAGACTTCATTGAGCTAGACCTTTGTGGGCATTGTTGTTTTGGCTCCTTCAACCATTTTGTACTTTTGGCACCTCTTTGTAGCCTACTTTTAACGTACCAGGAGGTGCTGTCTTCCACAAGAAGTCAGTTAGCTTACAACCAGGATTTGGAAATGTTAGCGGCCATTTAGCTATAATAAAATATGGGCCTACGTTTGGAATTGCGCACAGATGTTTACATTTACAAATAAAATCCGTGCTGACTGTGCAAATCACTAATGTAAGATGCCAAAGTTCAACGTTAAATAGCAAATCACTGCTGCTTTAAATCTAAATAGTTAGTAGAAAACCCTGATCGTAAACTGACCACAGATTTTGATCAGTACATCTCTAGAACTGACTGAATGACCAGAGGTACTGACACTCACAACAAATATATAAAACAAGCTTGAGTGGTTACCTGAATAAAAAGTCAATATTTTAGGTGACAAACCTATAAGGAACCTTGACCAGAAACTATGGTCTCTCCTAAGTCCAACAGATGTGTCAAAGATATTGGTGACAAACCTACTTAGTTTGCAGTTTTCTTCAACTTCTCTCAATAGTCTAAATGCCTAAATTTCCCCCTAAATATAAATATATTTTTCTTAAAAACAGAATGTTTCCATTCACCCCCCTGGGTCTTTTTGTAGGTCTGCTGTTAAAAGACCTCCTCGCTGCAAAGCATTTATAGATAACTTAAATAAAAAAAAGACAAATTTGATAAAAGTATTTGTCCTTTATCTTTCTTTTTGGATCAATGTGGGAGTTGCACATTTTGAGCGATGCTGGCCCGTTTCCAAAAGTCAAACTGCACAAAAGCCAGAACTTCCCAGAGGCATATAGTGTTTCCCAACTTCTTTAAAAATCTGCCCTGGCTGTGACAAATCCAGCAGGCACACCCTGCAAACGCTTGGTCATGGCCCGCCAAGCCACTGCTCACTGTGACTAAACGTGAACTCTGACCTCCCATGTTGGAACCGTGACCCCACGTTAGCCAACGGGACAGCGGGAGGACTGCAGTTTACACTCGTCTGGGAGATTCGCACCTCTTTATCACAAGAGGCTTGAGGCGACCTCAAAGGTTTTTCTTGACTACATTCAGGATTAAAGATCGATAGTGAATGAATTTGAAGCACCGCAAGTACATCAAAAACATAAAAAGGTAGAACTATAGGCTCTCAGAAGAAAGCTGCTGTGGGAACCTTAAAAGATCTGCGATTTGACAAGAATGTAAGGAAAACTACAAAGTCTCTGGTGACGACACCGCCTCCTTTCCTATTGTCTTTGGACGTGCTGTATAGACAAGCACTTCCAAGCCTGATACGGCGTGAAAGAACCCAGCAGGTTGACGATCTTGAGGTGTCCAGAAACAATGCGTGGGAGCCTCTTTGTCAGCTGAAAGACATTATCCTGCTACTTCTTCTCTTTTTTTTTTTTTCCCCCGTGAGCAAGCACAATATTATCACAACTTAAGTGAGTCATGGGAGAGATTTTTCAGTAAAAGAGACAGCGCAGCTTGAAAACTGTGTGAGAGGTTTTACCAAATACCCCCCGTCCAGCTGGGCTATGTACAGTGCCTTGCAAAAATTTTAAACACTCCTCCAGGTTTTTGCGCATGTTGTCAAGTGACGACCACGGACTTCTATTTTATGGAGGTGTGTTTGTTTTTGTGAAACTGCAAAACTGAGAAGTTGAAAAGAAACATAAGAATGTATTTAACACAAACTAGCATACATAGTACAAAATAATTTGAAACTGACAAAATTAATAAACAATTAAAATTTACTGAAAATTGAGCAACGGAAACGAGGCATTGCTCTTGAATTTGAATACAACCGAATCCTTTAAAGAAATAAGCTATCGATGTACCCGGAACTGTCAATGACATCTCTGCACCCGTCGGCGGGTATTTCAGCCCAGTCTTTGTGAGCGAACTACTCCAGTTGTCTGTATGAGCTTTTGAAGGCTGCCTTCTCCAGACGGCATGTTTCAGCTCTTTCTACAGACGTTCAATAGAATTTAGATCAGGGATCATAGTTCGTTCAGGTCTTTTCATTTGTTTTTTTTTTTTTGTTTTTTATGTTAAACCAGAATTCAAAAGCAAGTTCTGATTTTTATTGGTTCATTTTCCTTTGATCAACAGAGGGGTGCCGACCGTTTTGTTGTCATGACTGCATCAAACCAAATAACAGTGTGGTCTGAATCGATATTCAGCTCCCATGTTTAAGGTGGTAGAACCGATATTTGCAAGTGTTTTGAGCTATATCACCACCCGGTTTGGCATTTTTTTCCCCTCATTCCTTTCTTTAAAATCTTTAAGCTCAGTCAGATTGGATGGGGAACATCTGTCAACATCAACTTTCATGTTTTGTCATGAACACTCAATTAGGTTTATATGTGGGTCATTCTAACACACAAACATGCTTTAGTATGAAGCATCGTAGCTCTGTTTGTATGTTTCGGGCCGTTTTCCTGCTGGGGTCTTTTGCTGCCGCTAACAGGTTTTCTTCCAGGACTGTCCCAGATTTAGTTCCATCCATCATGCACCCAACTTTGATTAGATTCCCAGTCCCTGCTAAAGAAAGCCAACCCCACAACACCATGCTGTCATCACCATTTTTCACTCATAGCGTATATTTTCTGTCGCACACGCTGACTTGAAAAAAGTATTCACCCACTTGTCCTTCAACCCATTTTGTTACACTTCAACCTGGAATTTAAATGTATTTTCTATCTAATTCTATAGGTGATGGATTTGCACAAAATAGTGCAAGTTGGTGAAGAGAGAAGAGATACGCACATATAGAAAAAGAATGAAAAAAAAAACCTGAAAATGTGCATCTTCAATGGGGGGGATGGATAGATATCCACAACCCCCTGTGCTATGAAGCCCTTAAAATGTCCTGGTGCATTCAGGTACCTTCAAAAGTCACATGATTAGTGAAACTGGAAATCACTTCTGGACATCTGGCCTAAAGACGGTTCATCTATTGTTTATGGTCGCTAGTGCCCATCTCCAGTGGTCGCTGGGCACATGCACAGGTAGAACATGCAAACTCCTCTTTGCTGCAAGGCAACAGTGATAACAACTGTGCCACTATGCCGCCATCATCGTAAACAGATTAGGGAAATTAATGTAGACACTATCCAAAGAAAAGTGAGGTAAACCAGATGCACTTGAAGTTTTTAATTGCATTAAAGACATGTGCCAATCATGTCTCTCCTAAATAACTTTTCTTCTAACATGAAGAAATGCCCTCCTAGTGTACTCCTTAGATTCCAGGCATTTCCCAAGGGTGACGTTTCTCCTCTCATCCGCCTGCTGTCAGCATGTCTGGGCATTCACAGAACTGATAACTCCAGGGCCCACAACAAGTAAACAGTGCTGCTTCATTGGAAAGATAATGCATATCAATCTAACGACTGCAACTATGACTAGACGGACATTTTCTGGCAATATACGTCATCAGCAGAGGAGAAGCAGATCTGCAGATATGGAGGTTGTATTTATTATGACTTTATTCTGCACATTTTAAAAAAAATGTATCATGCAGTCAGATGAGAAACTGCATGCATAGCTTGTGTGTGATCTGAGCTTTACAGCTCTGAAAAGAAAATTATTCTTGCATGTAATATCTCTGATAGTTTCTAGTCCCAACCCCGCTTTTCTTCTAAAACATTTAAAGTGTCTCTGTAGACTACAGGCAAATGAATGTGAAGGAAAACATTGACTCTTATTTTTGTAGGAAAAACAAAAAAAATGAAACAATCTAATAAGACAAGAAAATAACCCCACATTGCGAGAATGAACTCAAATTCCAATCCTCCGCTTATGCCATAATTCAACCCTTTCATTTCCAGCATTGTGCAAGTTCAGTTGCAGATTTCTGTTCACACAGCCAAAAGCTGAGATATTTCATGTTAATATTTCAACACTGAGAAATTTTCAACCACAGTCATACTCCGAGAGTGAACTATTTCCCACTCGTATATTTTTTTTCCGCCTTCGTGACATAATGGCTTCCAAAACTGGCTGACAATTACTGGTGCGTAACATCTTGGGGTAATCAGCATATTCATTGCTGCATTGCATAACACTTGCCTTCTGTTTTTCATCCTTCACGTTTTTCTTTTTTTTTTGCATCCGTTTGTCTCTTCTTGTTTCCTATATTTTTTTATGTACCTTATAACAGCCAAATTCAAAATGGAAAAAAAAAAGTTGAAATTGTGATAGAAATACATTCTTACCTTGGTCACTTTGAAAGTCTTGTGATAACATCTGAATCAGACTGTAAGGTTGGACTGTGTCAGACTGACCTGGGTTGGTTGGAGCTGAATTCACACTAGAGCTGCACAACATACAGGATCCCATTCGTCCTGGCTAATTCCGCATTTGTAATTACTGCAATCAGCCAGGACTGTTTGGATGCAATATTTGATCCCATCCCATCTGCTCACATCAAATCAGTTTGGCGAAAGGAGGGACATTCAGCAGAAATGAATTTCTCCATTGTGAGATCAATAAAGACTATCTTAAATTTCCGAGCTGATTGGGCGAAGCAGCACCAAGTGCCCGGCTACCGAAGTTTTGGTTTTAGCCAATATGGTTCAAATGAAAATGTCAAGGCAGTTCTTGCTGTTCTTCTTTCAAAGAAGAAATCGTTTTCTTCTTTTCGTTTGTTTGTGAGCGCAGAAATACTGTGAGAATTCAGCTAGCAGGCAAGGTTAATATGTATACTGTATTTTTAGAACTGAATTAATTGAATTGAACACCATAGGTGTAGTGTTTTAGGCATCAGTGGATACAATACCTAAATATATTTATAGTTTCAGTTACCCTTTCAAAAAAGTTATTAAGGCCAGTCTGAATGACATTGTTAATAGTTTCTTATTGCTAAAATGCCTCCTAACTGTTTAAAGTATAATGATGGTACTTATTTTACTTGGGGGTCCATTTTGTTTTAGAAAACACCGGGTGGATGAACATCGGAAGTCCTAATATATGATAAAGAAAAATATATACGTTTATTTATTAGATGTTTGTCCTACATGTAGAAGGAAATAAATGGTTAAGGCCAGTCTGAATTACATTGTTATTGGTTTCTTACTGCTAAAATGTTATCTGTTTAAAGCATAATAATTATTTTTAGTTGGGGTCTATTCTGTTTTAGATATTACAATGTGGATGAACATTGGAAGTCATAATATGTGACAGAAACCAAAAGGAAAAGCAAAAACTTTATGTTTATTTATTAGAGGTTTGTCCAACATGTGGAAGAAAAGAAACTGTTAAGCTCTTTGTTGCTCTGACATTGACAGAAGAATTTTTGAAAAGGACTCATTCTGTTTGCTGCCAACAAAATGATTTTCTTCTCCTCCATCAGTCAACCTTAGGGGGTTGCCCCGTGTGCCCCCTATAGAGATGCACTTCCTGCTTCTGCAGATGACATCACCTATCACCTCCGGCCTTCTGTTTCCTCGTCCTGTCAGCTGACCCAATGCCACTTTTACTTTACCGTCTCTGGTGACCCCGTTCCTATTGCGCTACTAAGATCTTACCGTAAGATAGCATTGAGTGTGTTTTGGTTAGAGCCGTCTCTCAAAGAAAGGACGTTATAATGGAGCTCCGTTTTCACAGATCAAATGCAGATTGATCCCTCAAGGGTGAAAACTACTTTTTCATACTATTTCAGGTATGTTCACCATGTGGCCAGGACTCTTGGACAAACCTGTTAAGATATACGTACTACACAAAATGCAGACCAGAAATCTGGTCCAGGGACAGGACAGCATGTGGAAAAGCTTATTTAGTCTGGAGGAGTTGTAAAGGAGAACAACAAATCTCCCCCCCCCCCCCCCCCCACTGTTTTTATTGAGCTCAGGAAGATGCTTCAGGATATTATAAAATATAGCAAAGACCCCATACAAGTGTACAAACACACAAAATGCTGTCATGTTGGAAGATGACCAAGAATTTAGTCTGAGTTACTCCAGTCTGGATGTTTTGGGTTTAAAAAACATGAGCAGGCAGCTGCTTTGCACAAACATAAAAAACTGACAATTCAGCAGATTTCCTACTTCTAAATGCCTTTTTAGAATCCGCCATTTATCAAGATCATGCATGCAAAAGCCTGCATTCCCTTGCACAATTACTTGCTAGCCGTATCATGGTTTTAATCTGTTAGAGGTAAAACAAGGCTTAGACTCACATCGACTCATCATTGCAAAATAGTTACAGATTAAATTCACACAATTATTTGCAGTCACTTTCTATGGCAACGTTTTGGCTTCATACACATCATTCTCTCAATCTTGAATTGGAAAACTCTGAGGAGCGCATCCCAGAGACATAAACCTTCAAAAAGTTGTCTCCAATAGCTGATAGAGGAGCTTCTGGTGATGATGTGGGAGAATTATGGGCTTGGAGCCTCACCTGCTTAGCCATTAACTTTCTATGGAAAGACAGACATTAGACACACAAGCTTTTGATGTTGAACACACACACACACACACACACACACAGCTAATTATGGTCTCAGTGTAGCAGTCTGTGAAGCATTCAGAGAGCTTATCTGAGAGCCTTGGTTACAAGGCCGGCTAGTGAACTATTGCTGCTCATTTTCCTTCTGCACTTGTGGAGTGTTTTTTTTTTTTTTTTTTTCCAGGGGCTATTATACTTAGTTTCTAGGAAGCTTTAGTCTGAGGTTGGATTACAATTACAGCACCTTTTAATTGGCAGAGTTTCAATAATTACAATGCCAGTCTACCTAAATGTTTTTGGAGTTTTTTTATTCTCTGTGATGGTAGGAACTTCAAACACCAGCTTGCTGAAAAGCTGATGCAAACCTTTTAATCCTATTTTTGAGGTATGCTTGCCCTCATGGCAGCTTTGTCCTCATAAATGTGAACGACTAACATGCTTACTCTCTGTTTTGAGGCGCATGATATTTTGGCTTAAGACGAAATGCAGCAGTTCCAGTTAATCTTGTGCAGGAAAATAAATAAGAAAAGTTGGTCTCTTGCTTCAAAACTTTTGATTTAATCATTGTTAAATCTAATGCTTAGTGTTTTAGCTGCACTCTGAATTACAGTATATTGCTAAAAGTATTCACTTACCTCCCTTGACTTGCAAATTGACTTCAAGCAGCACTGTGAAACGTTTAGCCACAAGTGGCACTAGACCTATAACTTCCAGGTTTGGTGTCCCTGAAGGCTACTGACACTGTGTTGTCGCAAAATTAAACGGTCTCCCTCCATGTTTTGGATTCTGATAGCAGACCACTTTAGACCAGCGTGGTGAGAAGTCATGTAGTTACTCGTGAAGGCTACATTCACCCCTCTAGATAAAGTCCTACATCAGAGAACCAGAAATATGTCTGATCAGGTAAGTGTCATATCTGTTTTGTTGCCTATTAACAAGTTTTAGTTGCTAAAAAAAGAAAAATATAGACTCGCACATATTCTGTATGCAACAGGTAAAAAGATAACTTACTAGTCTAACGATAACGATGCAAAATGAGAATGGGTCTTGCATCCTGATAGCTTTTTCATTAAACACAGGCAAGCATATAAACATGATTAAAGAGTCCCGCTTCTGCTGTTGTGCTACAGAAAGCATGAACAGGCCTGCTGAAATATCCCTCCATGTAGACACATCCTCCTTAGAGGAGAGAGAGAGAGAGAGACGAAAAACGAGCTGTTTCTACCGGGAGGACAGAGTTGTTGCTCTGATTTTAACATAATGTCAAAATAAACTTCACTGTTATATTGAATTAACTTACCTTTCCAGCAGAGAGGCTGCAACCACTGTTTTTTTTAATTCCCCGCTGCCTCATGAATTATCTCCAGCCCATAATAATAGCCGATATAGACTTACGTTTTCTCCCGGTTATTACCTCTTTTTCTTATCTTGTTTACTCTCTCTTTCCTCTAACTGGGCAATATGGCTGGTCCTCCATTTCAACCGAAAACCGCAAATAAAATTATCGTCTTCGCATGTTTTCCACTCCTCCCCCACCGACAATCCCATCCTCATATATTAAAGACAGATAGGGAAAACGTATAAGGGTGACAAGTTTGTCCCCTTTCGGCTACTGAAATCAGAGGGAGCGACGCAACATGGCACATCCCAGTGGGCGCACCAACACCTATGTATTTATAAACTTCTAATTCTAAGTTATAGGAACGCTACCATTTCTGATGTTATGTTATTAGACTTTGCCAGAATATGTACTTATAAAAGCAATACTTGATTGTGGCCAATTAAATGCCAAATTAGTTACATACTGTCCCTTTAAGTGCCATCCCGCTTTGTGTTTGAACATGATGTTGGTCTACCTTTGCAGCTTTATCAGCTTGGACTCTTCTGGAAAGGCTGTCCAAAAGGTTTTGGAGTGTGTTAACAGGAAATTTTGACCAGTCTTTCAGAAGCACAATTAGCGAGGTCAGACACTGATGTTGGACGAGAAGGCCTGGCTCCCAGTCTCTGCTTCAATTTATCCCAAAGGTGTTCCATCGGGTTGAGGTCAGGACTCTGTGCAGGCCAGTCAATGTTGTCCACACCAAACTCTCACATACATGTCTTTATGAACCTTGCTTTGTAGGCTGGTGGACCGTCATGTTGGAAAAGGAAGGGGTCTTCTCTAAGCTGTTTCCCCAAAATAGGGAAGAGGAAGCTGCCAAAAATCTTTTGGTATGCTGAAGCATCCAGAGGTCTTCTCACTGGAGCTAAAGGGCTAAAGCCAGCTCCTAAGAAGACAACATTAAAAGACAAGTACCATTCTCCTGGCAACCGCTAAACCCAGATTTGTCCATCAGATTGCCAGACAGAGAAGCGTGATTTGTCACTCCAGAGAACATGCTTCCAGTACTTTAGAATCCAGTGGTGGCCTGCTTTACATCACTGCATCCAACGCTTTGCATTGCGCTTTGTGATGCATGGCTTGGATGCAGCTGCTCTGCCGTGGAAACCCAATTCCATGAAGCTCTCTAGTCACTGTTCTTGATCTAATCCGTAGACCACGTGAAGTTTAGGGGTCTGTAACAATTGACTTTTTTTTTTTCTGGCCACTCCGACATAAAACTCAACTTAATGGAGTGTGTATGGCTTAATGTGGTCCTATGGACAGAAACTCAAGTTTCTGCTGAGGAGCTCTGCAGCTCCTTCAGAGTCACCTTTGGTCTCTGTGCTGCCTCTGAATAATGCCCTCTTTGCATTGTTTGAAATGTGAGTTTTGGTGGATGGACCCCCTATGGCAGGGTTGTTGTGGTACTGCATGGTTTCCATTTGAACATGATGGATTTGATTGTGTTCCAGTGGAACATCAAAGACTTGGATCTTTTTTATGCCAGCCTGCATTTTACTTCCTAATAACATTGGGAATGACTTGTTTGGTGAGCTGTCTGGTCTTCATGGTGTGATGCCTCTTGCTTAGTGGCGCTGCAGCCTCCGGGGCCTTTCAGAAAAGTTGTGTTTATTACTGGCAGATCATGTGACACTTAAGATTGCCCATGGGTGGACTTCATTTCACTAGTTATCTGAATTTTGATGGTAAATGATTGCACCAGAAATTGTTAGGGGCCTCAAAGCTAAAGGGGTGGTTACATATGTGCAAATCAGCTTTATTTTGTGTTTGACTTCACCAGCTTAGACTATGTTGTGCAGTTTAATGACTTAAAATAAGATATGTATTGGAAAGAAACAGCCTAGAATGTAAAAAAACAGCTAAAAAGCCAAGGGAGGTGAATACTTTTGCAAGTCATTGTAAATTTACAGCTAATGTTGCATAAATGTCAGAAACTCCTTGAAAGCAGATGAGGCGAAACAGGGTAGGTGCAGACGTTTACAAAAATGGTCTTCCTTTAAAACTATTTTAATTCGTATTTTCTGAGCAGTCATGTCTGCTGTTTTAGTGAAAAACTGCTGCGAGTGTGGCACGTCTCATTGGCAATTAGAAAGTGAACTGCAGATATGTTTATACCACCACGATAAACCCTGTGGTATAATCTTGTTTTAAGATTGCATACAAACCAACGCTTGTCCAGTTTATTTTAATAGTTAAAAGACAAAATACCGACACCAACACAATACGGTCACATTGGATTGGGGATGGGGGCCCATAGCACTAGTTAAATACTAGTTAAATAAAACCTGCTTCTACTTCCTGCGCGATAATCTGCACTAACTCACTTTTTCATCAAGCTGGAAGGCACAAAACACCACAACATGGCAAAGCCGAAGCATTCTTGTCGTTTTGCTGTTTAAAACTATGTGAAAGCGCAACGTTAGCTAGAAAATACCTCACTCCTTGTCTAACATACAATATCAAATATGAAATGTCTGATGAAATGACAGAAATCCACAGCTGAATATTAAGCATGTCTGTCTTTGTGTCACTATAGTGACCTAGTAAAAAAATAAAAAACATCCAGGGAAATTCCCTCTTTGGTCTCAATGTTGAAAAGGAGACGAAAGGACAGATGGTTCAAAGTAGCCTGATCGCAGAATAGTGTCACTGAGCAGGTGGCGATAATTGCATCTTGGCATTTTCTCAATATGGCTAAAGGTCAAAGGTCAGCAGGCTGATCAATATGAGGGGATCTCTGTCTGGTACAGCCCCCATTCACTCCCTCAGCCTTGGCCTCATTTTTCATTTTTTCACTATGATTTATTCAAGTCTGGGATGGCATAGGGGGCTTGAGTCAGCCTGCCGCCAGACAAAGGCTCAACAGAGGAGTCAGTATAATTCAGATCCCGTATCTGCCCTGAGTGTGATGACATCACCACAATAGCATGTCTCCAAGACAGAAAAGTCTTCACATACTGAGAGAGATGCTATTTTGCAAGTGGAAACCCAGCTTCACTGATGTTGAACAGACAAGGGTAAAATACGCAGAACACAGCGACACACACACAGCGACGCAGCCAAAGCGGGAGAGAAAGGCGGCTTTGTCTTCATTTTGGATTTTGCAAAGTTAATGAACTATATTCAGTCTTCTAGCTTAAAAGTGGAACATATGATCCCTTCCGTCATTTAGAACTAGACTTTGTCTTGTTTGTCTTGAGTACCTGGGAACAATTTACATACTCAGGAAAACTGTCAAAAGATTAAACAACAAGGTGTTCTTGAACCATGTTATTGTGGTTTTATAGAGCTGAAGGATATGAGGTTTGCTTATGCATAGTTAACCTATAATTCAGTCTTTAGAACTAATTCTTAAATACTGTCAGATAATATCCTTTCAAAAGGGTTGTTCCCATTGTTTTGGGTTCGTAGGTGAATCCTGCTTCATTATCATATTTAAATTAAGGAAAAAGTCTGCAAATGTCATATAATGTAACACATATTTAAACCTGTGTGACTATGTGTGTCAACAATATCTACATTATTTCCTGCTTGAAATTAGCACTTAGTCAAAGAGTTGTCGTCCTGTTTGATGAGTACTGTCTCACTATTAAAATGCTGATTGTAAGAAGCTTTCAACAGTCATGTCCCAACCGTTTAAGCTGCAGGCATACCTGGAATGGTAAGAGCAGGCACTTGAGATAATTGCTGCGTTGCATCATACAGATAAATGGAAAAAGATCCTTTCACAGTCGTTTTGTTTAGTTTACATATAAGCAAGGATTCAGAAATTCATCAGAAACTAAATTACCATCAAAAAGCATGAAAAAAATAAGTAAGGGAGTGTGTTATTTAAATACAAGTCTTGTACTGAAACAAATACCCAACCTGTTGTAAACTCTGAAGTCTTAAGCTGAAGGTGGATACGACATAACCTTTTAAGCATATACACGTTCCAAATAAACATTTAACAGGAACTGAGACAACTTTTGGAGATCTTCCATCCTACTTCCTACAATATTTTATTCTGTTTTATTTTCAAATATTTTTAATTATGTAAAGCACTTTGCATTGTCTCTGTACTGAATTGTGCTATACAAATAAATGTGCCTTGCCTTACCTCACAAGGATGGAGATGATGGTGATGATGATCATCTCTGGTGACATTTCTAAACTTTCCCCAAAGATGTCACATGGTTAAAGAAAACTAGAAATACATAGACACTATCTTTAAAGTTTCTGTGTGCCAGTTCTTTTCCCCAGAACTGCCTTTGCCACAGGCATAGAGCCCTAAGGATCCGCGTCCACCTCCAACACATCAACACAAATCTTATTAAATCAAGGCTGGTGCCAAGCGACATTCATGAACCCTCCAACTGATAACAGGTTAGGCAGGTCCATTTCTGCCAAGTTCAGTAAATCCGAACGCTTTTTCTGTATCGCTTGTATGAGTGTGCACGCACGCCCCGGGCAGACCCACCTCACCCACTGCAACAGAACACTCCCGGGTTTTAAGGACCCTCTGCAGCGGCGCGGTGTGCAGCAGTATATCTCCATAGAAACCCTACGTAAACAGCCATGCAGACGGCGACCGCTGCCTTTACACAATGCACATGTGCACTCCCACATGAGCGACATCACAGAGCTGCCCTGCACACATCCCGGCCACATGAATTACAGCGAGCTCCTACTCTTCCTAAAGAGGGGAATTCCACTTTGTATACCACTGCACTACAATAATCCGCGATGTACAGCTTAAGCATGACGGGGCATGCATGTGTAGAGCTCTGAACGCGATGTGTTACTCTCCCATCTTGTTAAAGAAGAGTCAGCACAGCTTTTCATGTCAAAGAGCTGTTGATCATGTCTGATAAGGCTCGGAAATCAAAGAACTATATGGGCTCTCAGAGTCTCAAAGGAGGGAAATTCCCTCTGTTTGCATTTCAGACCGTATTGCATTTAGGCAAATTTAAACAATGCACGGTTAGAGCTGCTTTCATGCAGTCAAAAAAAAACAGTTGGTGCGTAAGGATTTATTTATTTAATCAGTCTTTATCAGTCACTGGTCTGGTTAAATTGAGGCATTTCAAACAGAAGGGTCAAGCGGAACAACAGACTGAAACAAAAATATACAAAAGAGTGTTATTTTGGGATTATGAAAGGGCCTCGGCCCATCTGAAGGAAACTGGACACCGAGCAACATCTCAACGATGAAACAACCGGGGTTCTTTATAGCCAGCTCCGAGAAGAACACCCTGCGTTTTGAAATATGCGCATCATTTATTCTGTAACAATATTTGACTCGGTTTAGATGTAAAGCACAGCTTCAACTGAGAGGCAATGCAGGTTACAGGGTAATTCGGCACAAACGGCTACACTGTGAGGGCCCTCACTCGGGCAGGGTGACGGCAGCGGACTGCATTTAAATTGTGCTCTCTTGCCCCGCTAACTGGAGTCACCAAAGTTGAAATTAGGTTAGCTGCATCCAGTCCCTTTGTCTTTTGTCTTGCAAGATAAAGACACGGCTATAAGTTGCAAAAAAAAAAAAAAAAAAAAAAAAGGAATTTCATTGCAAGCTCACAGGTTCTCTGTTCATGTATTTGTCAGTGGGTGTGAGGAGCACTCCAACCATGTGAGCAGAAAGGCATGGCTGGATGGAGAGAGCATCTCATATGCATACTGCTCACTCGTGCATGGAGGGATAATACCATTAAAAAAAAATTTACATAAAAATGGCAAATGTTTTTGCCAGAACATTCCTTTGCATACAATGAAATGTACAATGTGATGATAGTTACAGATGACCACATCAGCTGGAGGAAATCGCAGACAATCCCATTACTGCAATGCATCTCTGAGGAGACAGCCTCTCCCCTGCTACACCCACTCGACACTGGTTTATAAAGCGGAACGTGAGGCAACTAATAAAATCAGCCGGATTTGGCAGCTCATCTTTAATTAGGAAACAGAAAAAATGGAATACCGCTGCTTGGACTTTGTTCCTGATAAAATAGAAACCAGTGCAAAAAAAAAACAAATGAAAACTGCATTTTACTATAGTCCATCAACAGTATGATGGAACAACAAATAAAAGCGTCCTAGTGTGACCAGCTGGCGACACACAGACATTTAAAAAGAATCTAAATGTGATATTTAAGAATGCAGGGAGATTAAAAAGATTTTAATCAGACACAATGATGGTTAAGTGTGTCTGTGCAAGACAAACATGTGTGCATGTCTTTGTTAAAGACGGTCTTAATAGAGTGGTTTAAGCAAAAACCCTAATGCCGATGTATCTCCACAAACTCAGCGCATAAGAGTTTATTCCGCTTGCAATATAAGACCATTCCTGATAATTTGGGAAAACATAGAATCTAGATTTTCTTTATTTCCATTAACAGGGTAACTACTTCCCAAATTAATCTTAAAGGATCTAAAAAAATATCAGTAAAGATTATGCTTTTCATCCAGGTTTGACTAGTTTGACAGGGTGTTTACACTCATAAAATACTAAAGAGTGTTTTTAAAGAATATCCGTTCACTGTAGCATTATCCAGTTCAACGTCGATTTGTCTCAGCCTTTCGTATTTTAACATTGAGATGATGCATTAAGGAAACGCCTGTGAACTAAACTTTTACGTTTTTATTTTTAAACTGCTGCCCCACAAACGATTTCCATATTTTACAGGAATAAGAAAGACTTTCATAACTTACTATGGTCGTATAATCGTTAGATATGATTTTTTTTTTCAACATTTAGCAAGATACTCCCAATCAACACCCTACTACATCAGTTCTGTAACTGAGCAGAAAGCGGTACGGTGGGCAATGTTTGTTTTTATATTTCTAAGCTTATGGCGCACCACAGAAATACGCCTATGCGACAGCCCTGCTTACACAGTGAGCCAGTACCGTCCGCTTTAACTTGTAGAGCAGAACACTAGTGGCTGGCAAAACATACTGAGATGGCACTACCAACAATTTGGTGTGAACCAGAAATGCATACTTTAGTGCACACGAGCCCGGTTAATTATTTATTAGTGGACTCTAGTCATACAAAAGGGCAATTCAAAAACTTTTTCCTTTCTTACCTCAAAATTTAATTCTCAAACACAGAAACATGGTAACTGATACCTAGTGCACACATCTTCTTATCCAAGACTCACAACAATAGTTTACACTTCCTTTTGCCTATACCTACTGGTTATAGCCTTGCTTTTGATGCAGCCTAACCGTTGCTGTTGAAGAGAACTGATGGACTAAATAAAAAACAATGTCTTTAAAACTTCTCCGTTTTACATTTAGAGATGTTGGTATGACTGTCAAGAAGGGTAGGCAAGCGTTCTACTCAACACGCACGTTCAAGGAATGTTTCATGACAGGCAGACAGAAGATTAGCAGCACTGATGCCCACTAAATGTCGATATTATCTGTAATGTGCACCGTTTCACTTCAGATCAACCTGTGAGTATCGATAACTGTTTTTTTCTTTTTATTTGTATGCTCCTGATACGCGGCTCTTTTCAAAAGGTGTTTCCCTTGCTTTTCGCCTCTTTAATAAATGTTCTGTTTTAATATTGTAGTGTTGATTTTTTTTAAATTAGTTTTATCCATTCTGTAGGAAAAAAAAACATTAAAATTACTGTAGCTTTCTCTTTGCAATTGTTTTAAAAAAATTTATATATATATATATATATATATATATATATATATATATCACGCTAAAAACGTTGATACAAATCACTCACTGTTATTTGCATTCACACAATGGAAGCAATCTGAAAGCAACGCCTTGGGCAATTTAAAAAACACACTGTTCTGGTATTTGGAGCAAATCAAGTAAAAGTAATCTAGTCATCACCAGAGGCCAATCGGGGGACTTAAAGACAACATAAACAGTGGGCTGATCCACTGAGACCACAGTGTGTTGTAGGTCTTGTGGTGTTTGCTGAACCACACGTTTCAGCTAGTTGAGTTGCATTCCTGTGTGTGTGTGTGTGTGTGTGTGTGTGTGTGTGTGTGTGTGTGTGTGTGTGTGTGTGTGTGTGTGTGTGTGTAAAGACAGATAGGAATGACTGATGGGGATTGTACACACCCTGGAGAACACCTAAAGACTTCCTTCCTCAGATACTTTGTCTACACACCAAACACATTAGAAGCAATAACATCCCTGTAATCCTTATGCTCTGATGAATTTAGGGAGGATAAATTAGGGGGGACAAGTGACAAATGTCGTTGGAAATGTTTGTTTGTTTTTGCGCTTGCTGGCTACAGATAAATGATCACATGTGCCGTTTGTCCCACTTCCTTTCAGCTCCAGTCAGTTGAGGAAAAATGTTCATTAGATGGAATATAATCACCTCCACATGTCGGCTTGCAGCAAGACTCTTTACGAGTATTGAGAAAGATCAGCTGAAGCGCCAAAACAAACGTAAACAAACCCAACAGAAATCATGAAAGGACATTTATAAGGGCAGCATCAGGTCGCACCTTGCCCTATCAATACATCATCTAAACCTCAGACAGGGAGGAAGTGGATTTTTTTTTTGTATGCTCAGGAGGTATAATGATTTCCACCCTAAAAAAAATGATAAAAAAAAAAATAAAAACAGTGTTGAAATACATGGTATTTCAAGCTATTTCAACACAAAAGGGACTGAAAATCTGCAAGACATTCACTGCTGGTGAATTCAAAATGAAATAATAAATAATCTTTCCTGCATGCCCTCTTCCAGGCTCATCACTTGACGTTTTGTTTGACTGCCAACTTGAAATTGCACAATTATTTGAACAAACATTAAGAAATGATTCTATGATCATCTAGGAAAATTGCAAGTCAAAAGAACATTGAAAAGTACATATCATTAAGTTAGGCAGCAACAATAGCAGAACAGAGGAGAATTAGACATTTCACTGAATATTAAACAGGATTAAAACAGAAAAGTTTGCATTAGGCCGCAATCTTCTTATTTAAAGAACTGTCATCAAGTCAAAGTGCAAGAAGAGGGAAGCACAAATTTGCATCTTGACTCTATTCTTCAACAGAGTTTAGGAAGAGGAGCCGGCTACCCGGCACTCACATGAGGTCTCGTTTGGGTCCATGGTCCAGCTGATGCTCTCCCTGTGAGAACTGCAGAAATCAATGCGGGCCCATAGTAGTCTGAGCGTGTGAGGGCGTGCGAAGGGAAGGAGAGCTCCAGCCGCTGACAGAGGATCAGCAGGCCGGGAAAACCTCCCCGCTGGGTCCTAAAGTCTGCATGATAGCCTCCTTCCAAAAAACAGCCTTCTCTGACTTTAAAGGTGACCTACATTCAGTGGCGTAGCCAGAAACTGTTTTTCGGCTGGGCCAAATAAAAAGAAAAAAAAAAAATGGGGGGGCCAAATAATTACAGTTGAAAGTAAGTTTATTTGTAAGTAGCACGTTTGTATGTTTACTATGGAGAAGATACGAGCCGAGGAGGAGGAGAAAACACCTTCTCTGTTTATCTGTACATCCCTGAATTGACAGAATATAATCAGGACCCATCACCTGAAAGATGATTTAGAGCTACAAACACAGCAGAGTAACTACTGGATAATTTAAACTGCAACAGCCTGTCAAAAGTCATTATTTCCATTTTTGAACACAATGTCACTCAGAAACAGCTACTGTCACATCATCGATCCAGAGGCCAAGGACACACGAAACTGTTTTTGTAATGAATGGAAAACTGCTTTTTTTCTTTTCTTTTATTAAACACAATATTACAGTTAACAGTTAAAAATAGGGACAATACAGTTGGTTTGCCAGGAAACTATTAGTCAAAATATTAGAGTTGACTATAAAGGCAGGACCTGAATAATCAGTGGTCAGTCATTCTTGCCCTCTGCTGCGGCATTTGAAGCAAGCAGCGCTTGTGAAGCTGTGTCATGATGCATGATCCAGCTGCTCGGTTTGGTGCTCCTGCTCTTGTAGATTGTTACATTTCATAACCTTGGTCGTCACCCTTCACAGCGACACGTTTCTCATCTCAACCTCCACCCTGACCAGACATTATTTCCCCTGTATTTGCGAACAGTGCCTCTAAGTGCGTAATTACGTGTGCCAAAGGCTGAGTTTGAAGCTGTTCTCCAAGCAGATGTTTCGTGTTTGTGCTCCAAGCGGACCCAGTGAGGCATGGACTCCTGCGTCGCCTTTAACCCACCAGCATTAGTCTTAAGCCTGCAGGAAATAACAATATAGGAAATAGCACTTTTATGTTGTATCCCCAAATTCTATGAGTCTTTTAAGTTCTCCACTTCACTGCGTCTCACTTTTCTACACAGCCTAGATGGCTATAGAAAAAAACAATAGGCTATATGGGAACTGATTGTCTGGTCCCAACATAATTTATGTTCAATGATACCCAGTTGAGACATTGAGGGGTGATATTTTTTTTTTTTTCAGTTCTGCGCCCCCTTTTTAAAGAGAGAGGTATAGAATGAGGGTTCTGTGCTGAAGCTCCCAATGATACAAGACCCTAAAAATGTCCCTTAAAAGTACGCACTGACATTACTGTGTGACTAAATTGAGTATGTGCACCTGAATTCAAGTGCAAGGTGAAGCAACAGCCCCACAGCGAGCCGACCCCCCAAAAAAAGAATCGGGTCTTCTTTTTCTCGGATATAGTCATGTGTGCCAGACGGGACCTTCCTCTTAGGGGGCACCAACACCACCTTCACATGCTGACGGTTTCTCAACAAATGTGATGTTTCCAGCATGTCCTTGCATTTGGCTTTTTACAGTCCCGTAGCTCTCAGACCCATGACTTTCTCTCAATTTTATTCTGCTTCATTTTATTTTATGATCTCATTTTTATGATGACTGTAACACCCATAAAAAAAAAAAAAAAAAAAAAATTAAAGGAAGGGAAAGCCACTTGATTGGGTGGGCCCTGATACAAAGTGGGTGGGCCCAGGCCCATCCAGGCCCACCCATTGGTACGCACCTGCCTATAACGCTTCCTTTTAAACACTTAAGATCGGTGTATAAAAAACATGTTCATTGCATGTTTTGAACAAAATATTCTCAGATATTGAGATTTCATCTCCTCGGTACTGCCTTTTTTGAGCTCTTTTCGGAATTAGCTGTTTTTAGGGCTCAGTCACTTTTATGCAAATAAGCTATTATTGGCCCTGCCCTCAAATTTAAGGTTCAAGCTAGTACTTTAAACACATGAATACAGATGCACCGTGGTACAACAGTACACCTTTGATCTCGAGTCAGACCCAGAAGCTAATGAAGTGGAGAATAAGCAAAGAATCATCAAGTGGTTTCTGAACTGTAAGTAGTCTATTCCTACAGGGCTACCTTGGAGAGAGATCCAGAGCTACGATGAAAGCCATTTTATATCTTCTCAACCGCGTAGAAACATAAGTATGTCAGTGTTGTGTTTTTATAAAGTGTTGGTTTATGAAAGATAATTCTAGGAGGCATTTAGATTGTTTTAAGTCAGAGGAATTTGAGAGAAAATAAGATGCTAATAGTGCTAGCATCGTTATAGCATTTTCAGTGCAAATTAGCATCATGCTAAGTGTTAGTTGTCTGTGTCTTTTCAGCTGTAGTTAAGTGTAAGGGAATGCTTTTTTTCATGAATTAAGGTCAATGTTAAGTTGTGAATATCATGTATTAACTTCAGCGTAAGCTGTGGTATAAAGGTGCCGTGTTCACGTCTTGTATTACAGTTTTACTTTGCTTGGTGAGGGAATGGGCTAGGATCATCTGGAGTTGCTAGGTTAAGGGCAGTGGAGCCAGGTTTTTGAAATGGCTCTTTTTCTAGACACCAATAAGACATTTGCTTATTGCCAATATACACCTGGATATGTGTTTATTTTATTGTTATTTTTTAGCTCTGGGACTGTTTCTAGGAGCAGTAAAGACCCAATTGGTAGTACAAAAACGTGCAAAAAGTGTTTGGGTCTTTTTCACATTCCCCTTTAAGATTTTTTATTGTGAGGACTCCCCTGAGCTGACTGAAAATACAGTGTAACAGTGTGACATTTCTGTCTGCTATCTGGCAGCACTGTTACAGTTATTTCACTCTCATGAAATTATATAACAGTAACCACCTCCAATTCTTGAGGGGAAATAGGTTGTAAAACAAGATGAAACAGGTACTAATGCTGCACAAAGGCAAAGCCAACTCACTATTCTAGCTCCTAAAAAAAGCAATGACATTGTCAAACACCCTCAAAACCAACAACAACATTATACATGTTTTTGTAAAGTCGATGTTATTGGATCGATATCATTTGACAAGAAATGAGTGAGCCAATCATCATTATGCTAAACTAAATGCTGCTGTTAAAATTGAGAGATTTTAGATTTTGTTGATCCGATGTTCTCTTGTGAAGCAAACATCTTACCTACATGCACTAATCAAACTTTTAATTTGCGTAATCAATATTGATTACGCAAATGTGTGCGTGTTAGCGAGTGCGAGTGGGTGAATGTGGCCATAGTGTAAAGCGCTTTGAGTGGTCAGTATCAAGGGTGATATAAGTTTAGTGCATTTACCATTTCACTGACCAATATGTCCCCATCTTAACTTGAATCCTCTATAAGTCTGTAAGGTTCCCTCGTGTTTCAAAAGCTCCGCCATCAACCTGGTACCCGAGAAACACACCATCAGGAAGTTAAATGACCACAGGCCTGTAGCGTTGACGTCTGTGGTTATGAAATCCTTTGAGCAACTGCTGTTGTAGTATTTGAAAGAAATCACAGGACCCCAGCTGGACCCCCTCTAGTTTGCTTACCGGGCAAAAAGGTTGGCAGATAATGCAGTTACCTTGAAACCCTTAGAACATACGCCAGGATCCTCTTTGTGGACTTCAGCTAGGTCTTCAACACTATCAACTCAGATTCACTCCTCTACCTACTGTGCATAAATGACTGCGCCTCAACAGACCAGCCTATGAAACTCCTGAAGTCTGTGGACGACACCACTTTCATAGATTTAATCCGGGATGGCAGTGAGTCTGTATTCAGACAGGAGGTGGGTTGGCTGATCTACTGGTGCGGTTAAAACCACTAGGAGCCTCACCTACTCAAGACAGTGGAGATGATGGTAGATTTCTGGAGAACAGCCCCGACTCTGACTCTCCTCTGGCTTCGGAAGAAGGCCCAGCAGAGACTCCGACTCAGACTTACTTTAATCATCCCAGGGGGAAATTACTTAAGAGAGACTGTACAGAGACTGTACTTCCTGCAACAACTCAAGAAGTACAACCTTCCCCGAGGTAATGGTCATCTTCTAGACTGCTATTATTCAGTCTGTTGTGTTCATCCATCACTGTGTGGTTTGGCTCATCCTCAAAACGGGACAGGTCTAGACTGCAAACAACAATTAGGTCTGCAGAGAAGATTGTAATGGCTGAGCTTCCCTCCATCAAGGATATGCCTTTTTGTATTTTGAAAAATGTATTAATTTTTACAAGAAAAATATTCTTATATGCCTTTTTTGTATATTGTTCTTAAGATGTGTACACTGAGAGCAAAGTGGAACCAAAGTCTTAGTAGCAACTTGGCAATTAAACGCTGTTCTGGTCTGTGTTACTCTACTAAATTCAGGTTGCCTGAAGCTGCTGGCTCTTTCAATACGCCCAGTCAGCTGTATCTCATCCCTCCTCCCCTACTCCTACCTCCTCCAAATGGTGGAGGAACGGGGTTGTGGAGGTTAATTATCTAGATAAGCTAGCTAGTCTCTATTCATAATCAAATAGATTTTCTTACACAACTTTAACCATAATAATTAAGAATAGACGTGGTCTATAATAGACTCCCCTGTCCTTCTGAAAAGGTCACCTCTGTAGCAAGCTGTATTCAAATGAACATTTGATTTTGTGTCAACGCTCCAATTCACATTGTCTTCTGTCACAATATGGAAGTTGAGAAAAGTTTGTATTTTTTTGTGGACAAATGTGTTAAAAATGTCCTTTCTTGTTTTCTTGAAAATACTTAAATGGAGTCAAATAAACAATGTTCTTCATTATATGAACAGTATATTCAAGAAAACCGATAAGCATTAATGTGTGGCCACTGTCATAAAGGAATTCCCAGTAGTCCTGATGGGGTCACTGTAGTCTTTAAACATTTCTAGAAAATAATGTCTCAAAGTAAAATTTCACAATGTTTCACCAGAACAATGGGAAAAGCATCTCACTGCCTCCTGAGCTGTTTTCTTCCTCACAGTGTATCCTGTTGCCATGTCAGCCATAAGAAGTAATGTTTTGTAGAATTTCTGCAAGTCTTATATTTTTTAACCCCCAAAGAAACATGATATAATATAGAAAATAGTAAGAAATTACAGTTACAGCAACTTGAGGCAACATGGAAATCAACACTGTTCTATATATGTTGTTTTTGGATAAATTTTTGGATTAATTTTGATGATCATTTGATTAAATAATAAATTTTTCACTTTGCTGAATCTAATTAGCAAAATTTCACAGGCATCAGAAAATAGTGTGTTATTAATGAAAGAACAGAGACTTGTTTTGAGTTGCAGTTTAATTTTAGTGTCAAAATCATAAAAAAAAGGTATTCAAAAAAAGTTTTTACCAACCCTGGGTCTTTGTTTGGGAAAATACCTTGCTGAGTGCTTCCTGGTGTGGGAATATAATCTCTGGAGCTACAAAATTAGTGGATTATCCCTCTAAAACAATATAAACAGTGGTGAGTTTAAATGTAGAAACAATGCAACCTAAACTATGGTTATCATTCTATTACAATGAGTAAATAACGGGAGGACAGAGTTGTTCCTTGTGAACACAAACTTCAATTCCAGAATAGTTTATGATTTCATAAAAGACAAAAACATAGCTTTTGTTTAAATCAGTAATAAAGAGGCACAAGTACAAAGTGAACAATTTGCGGTCTAGTTTTGCTAGTTTTAGAAATTAAGAACAGTTGCACCACCAAGAAGAGCCTATAGGGGGCAACAGGTACCCTATAAATTTGCTACCTCTCCTTTTAAATTCCTGTTTTTGTTCAAATTTAACTTTAAATTTAAGTTTCAACTTTGATGAGTTGCCACATTTATTTATACCTAAGCCCCTTTGTTGTTCTTCATGTTATTTAATGCCTTTATTACAGTTTTATTCAACCAATCACATATATTGATTTTATTTTGAAGAACAATACTTTTTATCTTCATTTTGGCCCTTTAGACCATCAAAAATAAAGATGCTGAGGAATATTCCCTTTGTATTTGTGTTTTTAATTACGGTTTAAAAAAACTAACGGAAATATTTCCATTAGAAGTATGAAAACGGCAAACTTTTCTGGAAATGGGGCTTGCGCCGACTCTCAGAAATTGCACATTCGTCGGTTCCCACACATCTGCACAGTGAGCTAAAACTATTGGTGACCTTTAGTTATTCAACCAGCATCGCACAGAAGTACTCTTCTAAGCTAACGATTTCCATCCCCATGCTGGTTTTTAGTTTCACACAACTCAAAGCAGGTCACAGAAACTGGTTTGGCCCACCTGCAGGTGTATTTTTTTATTCTTTTTTCTGTAAAAAAGTCAACTGAAGAACTTCTGTTTCATGTGAAAAATCAAAAAAGGTTAACATATTAAGAAAATGCACCCTGAACCAAAATGAAGCGACATCGTGTCTGCTCACACTCACTCATCCTTTGAATCATTCCCCACAGATATAAAGTGTCATAAATGATATACTGTAACTACATTCTACTCCTTCAGATTGCTGGTGCGGCACGGTCATAACTAAAAGAACATACCAAGTAAGGCAAAGCCAAAATCTCCCCATCATGTTTTAGTACTGCAGCTCTGGTCACAGACACGGTCCTGTGTCTGCATGGGGAGCACTGTCACAGCTTGAAAAAAAAAAACACAACACTACAGCATGACAGTCTCTATTGCTTACATTTCACTCTAGCACACAGCCACAGCTGTAATGGCAAACATGTACCAGTCCATCTCTGGACGATGCCTCTGTGGCCATTCTACCAGTATCCCAAACGTCCACGCTGCTGTGAACAGAATTCAGTTTGTCACGTGAGGAGATCCAAAAGCAGGCTCTCGGACGTGGCAGTGGAACTGAGAAGAAGTCTGTCTGTCTCATGGTCCCATCTACAGTCAGTGTCCGGCTCCGCTCGTGGCAGTCATTTAGCACACGTCCAGCTTTGACTAGAACAGCCGAGCCTGTTTCTTCAGCTCGTTCCTCTTCCACAGAGCCAACCGGTCGAAATCCTCCACGGTCATGCCGAACACTTGGCCAAACTCCTCTGGGGACAGGTGACGCTGGCACAGCAGAAACAAAATCACTGTTTGGCATCTGTAATTCCTTGCATATTTAACAGGCTACATCTAAACTGCAATCTATATGCCATGCCTTGAACAAGTGATCGCACCCCCTTGAACTTTTTCAGGATTTTGTCAAGTAGTAACCACAGACTTTAATGTATATTACAGGGATTTTATAAATTAGACCAACAGAAAAGTGGTTGTGAAGCGGATGCAAAAAGGGACATGATTCTAGAAATGTTTGGCCAATACAAATCTTACATGGATGATGTGCATATGTACTCAGTTAACCTCCTAACGCCCCTAAATAAGATCCTGTGCCACCAACTGCCTTCAGAAGACCTCCTCATTAGAAATTCATTGGTGAGTGACGTAATCCCAGTAAAATACAGCTGTTCTAAGAAGCCCCAAAGGGTTTTTTAGAGATCGTTAGTTAGTAAACAGACTCATGAAGATCTAAGGAAACAGACACGTGAAGAAGGGTAGAGCAGCTTGTTCACGTTATTTAACATTTTTTAAAATGTATACGCTAGTAACTCACTCTGGTTGCATACAACGTTTTTCTGAAAGATTATGTCCTGCTGGTGTAGTATTTTTCAGTTATTTTTGTCTTTTAAGCTTTGTTTTTGCTCAGTTTATTAGTAACTATAGTATTTTCTGTGTATATTTACTATTACAACATTATGTGACCAGGGTTATGTCACTGTGCACGCGTACAATTTGCCAACAAGCCAAAGCTGTAATTTTCCTGGGTTTTGTGGAAGGAGGCTCATGGGAAGACTCACTGGAACTTGAAATAGGAGTGGGTCGGGTTGGTCGTCGAACACGCCAAGCGGTCGGTTTTCCGCGAGGCATCAGCTCGGTCGGGACCTATTTAGTAGCTGTGTTAATGGCGACCATCTGGCTTTCTGATAGTTCTGCGGTACTGCCGGTAGATGGTGCCACGTCTGTATATGTCAGCTCATCGCGCCCATTGCTGGGGTTTTATTCAGGCTTTGAAAGGACTGTCAAAACACTATCTGGATGGACTGGAGTATATAGCCTTATTGTATCATAATCTACTGGATTTTGGTCTTTTTGGTATAGGCATATAACCTGGCTATATACCTTTTTAAGTTTATGAAACATTTATCCTACAGAGATGTGGTCATGCAACTTAAATCGATAAGAAAAGGGTATTTATCAGAGAAGTGTCCCTTTGGGAGGAAGTACCGATATCCAGAGCACAGCTGGGAGAATCTGTATAACTTCACAAGTTTGTCCGTTAAGGAGGAATGGTAAGAATTAAGATTTTGTTGGAAGGAAACCTAATCGGAGCTTGCCATGCGGACATACATCAACTACGAAAAAGAAAATGTTGTGTTTTTGGCATACATGCCACTATTTCTGGAGAAAACTAACACTGCACCTTGAACACACAACCCCCCATCAGACATAGTGATGGGGGAACGATTGTCTTCAGAAACGACAAGGAAGCTGGTCAGAATTGATGGGAGGATGAATGGAGCTAAATGCTGGGCAATGGAGGATGAAAACCTGCAAGAGCCTGCAATTGACTGGAACAAAGGTTCACCGTCCAGCAGGACAACAACCCTAGACATGAAGTGAAAACACCATGAAGTGGATTGGGTCAAAGCGTGTTTTAGAAAAGCTCAGTCAAAGTTCACATGCAAATTCAATTAGGAATCTGAAACACGATTTTAGGAGGGAATGGAGGTCTTGTTACAGTAAGACACTTGCATCCTTGAAAGGGTGCACATTCCCTGATATTTTTTGTTTTTTTTAATGAGCACTTTAATTAGGTCAGCAATTTCCCAAATCTGTTTAAATCCCATATACCACTCTGGGTCCCTAGACCCAGAATGCTCCTTGGGTGGCACACAGTGGTAGCCAAATGCTCCCTAAGGGATGCCTTAAATACAAAAAACTAATTTCACTGGATGTTACAATGACAAATAAAGATTATTATTATTATTATTATTATTATTATTATTATTATTATTATTATTATTATAAAAATGTATGTTCACAGATGCTCTTCATCAAATCTGAAGATTTTTTTCTTTTACAGATCTATTCTTTCCAAAATTATGGATTATTTGTTTAGTTTAATCAAATACAATTCCAATTAAACACATACTTTTATGTGGTTGCTATGTGATAAAATGTGAAAAAGTTTAAAGGGTGTCAATCATTTTGGTTATTTAACATTCAAAAAGGGCACTATCCCTCGCCAAGTGTAAAAATAAAACACAAATCCAGGGACAAATGCATTACAGATCAGTCAGTTAATTTTCCTGCAGGCTTTAAACTGTTCATTTGGGTTCTACTGGCTCAGCTTCATCTTCCATGCGTTACTTACTTCCAGCCTCGCTCTGTCAACGTCTTTAGGCAGCTTATTCCGCCCCCTGGTGGTGACAATGAGTGATTCATATGGATAAACCTGCAGGGAAGGAGAGGCACTCCTGCTTTTACATTTTCAGGCATTTGGGCAAATAATGTTTGTATTTATGGAAGAAAATCGAAAAAAAATCAAACTTTACCTTATATTCAGCTGAAAGGAAAAAGAAATAGTTAAATAGAAGAGCTTTGTGAGATTGGGTTAATTGAGCCAATCTAACAAAAGGGTAGGCGTAAGAAAGTCCAATTAAAATTACCTCGACTTCCCCAGTTGACCTCGCTGCCGGCGTCATACTGATACTGGTAGCAATCTGCGCTCTGAGGCTGCAGGTGCAAGGAAGGAAAATTGTGATTAAGAAAAGTAATTGCTTTGGGGAATACCTATGAAAAAACGCCTCATTAATGTAAAAGGGTGACATTCGGAAAATTAAGTTTATAGTACACTGTGATCTCACCCGCTGAATACCATTGCGCCCATATCCTGGTAGCGATGCTGACTTGCAACCAAAATCTAAAAAAAATAAATAAATAAATAGTAAAAAAAAATACAGAATTAATTAACAAAAACAGACACATTTATATTGTGTCGCACATATAAAAAATACTGGATGAGGCCAGGAGATGGCAGTCAACACCAATACAAAAATAACCACATTTCAGACGGTAGATCTGAGGCTTGGATGATGCACTACGAACACATTATTTATGACCTAAGATAAGCCAAACAGCTAAAAGATAAATGCACTTTATACAGAGCAATGAAGAGAACACAAGCACCTTTTCAATATGTCACAGCAGAGTTTTGTAGTTACTGAAGAGATTTTGACAGGACGAATATAAACTCACCACTGTCAGTGCTGTACTGAGATCTTGGTGCTGTGGGATAAAGAAATCACATAATTACATTATATGCTAGCTATTCCAAAATAATAAAATAAACCCCAAACCCTAACAGAATGAGTGTAGGCATGAAAAGTGTCTCTTTAGTCAGAGGATCAGAAAATGTCTCTTTTTCCATGAAATGAAGCTTGTTAGGAATTCATTGAGTAATGGAAAGAACACACACATGCATGCACAATAAATGTATAAATCCCTGAACATTTTTTTTTCGACCTCGGCATCTTTTTGCTGCCGCTGGTTTGGTTAACCGCGCTCCGTTCAGCGAGGTTCCCTCCCGAAAGGGGAAAAGGCTTTAATGAGAGATCTTAGTGCCCATAAATAAAACAGGAAATGAGATGGCAGCTGTGAAAACAAGACGGCGCGATAAACACAAAAATAGAGTATGGAAAGAGTAGTCCACGGAGAGCAAATGTGCTTGTGTGAAACGGCGGGACAGAGTGAGGAAAGGCTTTGGTGTCAGAATGTGAGAAGCCAAAATAAGAAAGAAAGAAGAATCCCTGAAGCCTGGGTTGGAATCTAAAAAGAAACTGCTACAGATCTCCCATCAGTGAATATTTTAAGGGGGTATAGATCATCATTTTAGTGAATTTATTTTCCATTTAGCTCTTGTAGCTCACAACCGTTTTAATAAAAGTCATTTTCATGACAAAATCCAGAAAAAATTTAAAAAGCGCGAGGAAAAAATGCGACATAAGTTGCTCAAAAGGGAATATGTTACACAAGTAGCCCAAAACATGAGTACTGACGCAAAATGCAGTGAAGAATGCACAAAGATGAAAGTTGCTTGAATTTTTGTCCTTAAATGTTTTTGTTTATATGATGATTAATCATGTAAGGAGGAGGAAGTCATTTAAAATGTTGTCTAAGTGAAGTAGCTCAGAGAACCAACAAAAAAAGCGCTCTTTGGTGAGGACAGCCTAGCGGTAATTCCACGCAGCTGGAAAAAACCACCTGTGACAAAAGCTAGAGTTCGTAACAGTAAAAATCAGGTACCACTCTGACATCCTTTGCAAATCTCTTCCAGACGAGACCAGCGTTTTTACTCTAACGCCCAGGGGGGATGAGCACAGCTTTCTCGCCACGACTGTCTCTAGAATACTTCTTCATATTAGCAAACAATGCAGTCATTGTGCGATTTTACTTTGCTCCACATAAACAGCCCCGTGTTTCACTTGTGGCTCAGCCGCTCTCCAGTCACGTGGCTGTCAAAATGTTTTTTTTTTTTTTTTAAAGAAGCCATCAAGCTACTCAAACCCGTCATGTCTTACAGCCGTTGATGGTGTTGTTGTAGGCCGTTGTGCCGTAGCCTGTCGTGTTCAGTGTTTCCTTGCTCCCGCAACGAGAATTCCTTGCGCTGCCCCAGGGGTCGTTGTCATAGGAACCAGATCTCGCTTTCATCTCCTCCTTGAGGATCATCCGTCCGATGCCACTCCCAATCTTAAAAGAAAGAGAGCCGAGAAGCGGAGGGGGGGAAAGGAGCAGGAGGAAACGAGAAGGCAAGGAGGACTTTTAACTCTGTGGCCTGCAAAGGTAGAAAAAGTGACTTTTGGTGCAATAAAAATGCTCTTTTTTGTTCCTTACAGAGAAGAACTGTCACTTTAATCTGTTTCTGAAGAAAGGGAGATAGAAAATAGTGATGCTCTTACTCTTTGAAGACCCTGACTCCAACTCTCTTCATCTCCTCCCGTCGAGAAGCGTCGCCTTGGCGCCCAATAGGCTGCAAGAAAAACGGCATGAAAGAGATTTCCCTCGCATGAAAAACAGAGCTCAGAGTAAAGAAACACAGCTACAACAACGTGAGCGAGTGAAGAAGACAAAAACAAATAAGCAAGCAGATAAAAAGCACCTAACTCCCCTTTTAATCGACAACGTTCCTTACCTCTCGGGGAGCTGGTGTATGGGTAATAGTCTGACTCTGACTGCGTATATGGCTCTGGAGAGTAGGTGGACAGGCTGGAGGATCGGAGGATATCCTCACTTGTTCTGCTTTTAGTGGCTGTTTCCATATGATTGTCTGCGAAAAAGAAAAGAAAGAAAGAGGTAAAGAGAGAATTATGTGTGTAACTAAAAATCTAACACTAAATACCATCAAACGCTGTGATCATTGATAACGGTATCTGCCTTGCGGGACTGTGACGATAAACATTGTGATGAAAAGCAATGGGGCAATCTCTCATTGCAATTTTCAGTAAGATCTAACCTTTGGTTATACATAAACACTTGTATAATATACTAATATACAAAGCCCACAGGCTCACAGATCCTCTGCAGTACTTAACAACTGCCATGATGTCCTCTTCCACATATTTACACTTTGCTTTGTGTCACACCCAAAAGGATTTTTTTTTAACCTGAAAGATTGAATCTTAGTCTCAACTGACCAATGAACACGGTTGCAGTTAAAGTCCTTTTCGTGGTTGGCCTACCCTGCACCTTCCATTTGTGACCATATAGACAGAAAAGCCTTTCGGTCTAGTGAGCAGCAGCTCAACCAAATGGTGCTCTAACTGTGTTAGAGGGATACAATAAGTCACTAATTACTGAATAACAGTTAAGGACATTATGACAGTTTTAAAAAACAACTACAAATAAACTTAAAAAAAAACTGTTTTGCAACTTACAGTATATTACTTTTTTAGGCTTTCCAATTTGGGTGGTACCGGCGACTTTGTAAATAGAAAATGTAACATTGTTTCCATACTGCATACATGTATCTAAATTAAAGACCGATTATTTTTCAAACTTTTGAGAGTGAGATTATGCTTCTGCAAAATGAAGCGCTTTGCACATTTTTACCAGGGGTGCCAATAAGACTGGCTGTTTTCCCTGTACCGGCAGCATACGGAGCCGCGAGAACTGTCTGCATTAAAGACAAAGTTATATTCATCTGAGCAACTTGCTCTAAGTCTAAACAGGTTTTTCGAGCATTCTAATGTAAACCACTTTTAAACGGCTCCTTCTAGTGAACCAGGGTAAACTTGTGATAAATATGACACAGATATACGTTGTTAGACTTAGACTTAGACTTAGACAACTTTATTTGTCATTCGGTATGCACAAAGTGCGTACAGAACGAAATTTCGTTTCGTACAGCTTTTGTAAATCGCAGTAGAAGTTAAATTACAGTTTTAGGTGCGGCAGAGATTTAGAAGTAAACAGTAGATTTTAAATATACAGTATACAAACAATTGAAACGTAACAAAAAAGAGACATTATTTATGTACAGATTGGATTGTGCAAGGGCATTTGTGCATGAATGCATTTGTTTGTGCAATTTTAAGACTAGGAGTCCAATAGCATTTTTAATGCTATATGAGCTGCAATGATGCAAAAATGTGCACCTTTGCACCACATATTCCCGGTCATCATATCCACTGCTCTCTGTCAGTGAAGATCAATATTTTCAGCCAACGGCAGGAAAATAACTTGGATTAAAGTGGGTTCGGTTACATCTTAGCCTGAGGCACCTGGACCTTTTTACAAGCATTAGAACCACCATGACACCGATGCCGCTCTGCGCTCCAGCACAGTCGATGGATGTAAATGGCAGATAACACATGCACTGTAATGTCACATAGATCACTCTTCATCCCTGCCAGCCATTAGCCATACCAGCCCGGATCTATAATCCATCGAACACCTTTGCACGTGACAAACAACGCCACGCTCTTCCTCACGACACACATTCAGTACGTTCAGCTCAACTAAACGCTAACGCACACGACGACAGAGAGAGGCACACATAAAAACCATCCATCCACTGAGACCGAGTTAAACAGCGAGAGGAGGAGGGGGGGGGGGTACTTACAGTGGCAAGGTCACCGCGTAAAGTGGAGCAGCGGGTGGAGGGAAGTGCATAAAAAGTGATTGGATGCAATGAAGAAAAAGAAGGCAAAAAGAATAGGGAAACATTATTGGAGCATTCCTGAGGGAGATGTGAGAATGTGACAGCTTTGCTAGGACGATTACAAAGCCGGAGAGATCTCTCCATACTGAGCTTTTTCATGTGAAGCAAACTAGCTCAATGATTCATTCATTACTGGCCTTGACTTCAAAAAAAAAAAAAAGAAAAAAAAAGAAAGAAAATTTAGTTCAAGATTTACATCTGAAGCTAAAGTAGAAATCATGAACAGCAGTTAAGGAGGGCATATAAGATAATCGGGGCCGAGGATGTGAGTTAATTGTCAGATTTCAACGCCTAAACCTCTGTAATCTTTCTATGGGCAGCATACTACTCCTTGAAAAAGTGTTCCTTCCATCATGAACTTTTCACATTTTGTCCCACTACAACCTCAAATGTTCTTTTATTGGGATTTTATTTGATACACCAACACCGATTAGTAGCTCATTATGAAGTGGAAGGAAAAGGGTACGTAGTTCACCACTGTTTTCACAAACATTAATCCGGAAAGTGAGGCGTGCATGTGTTAAGCCAAATTTAGTTTTATACCTCTTGATAAATTGCACCGACTGACTTCAGAAGCCATCCCATTACTAAGCCGACCCTGTTTGTACTTTAATCTCAGTATAAATATAGCTTTTCTGTCAAGCCCTCAGAGATTTGTTAGAGGACATTAATATACAAACAGCCTCATGAAGAAAAGGAAGCAAGAAGGCTAAAGTTGTATATATATATATATATATATATATATATATATATATATATATATATATATATATATATATATATATATATATATATATATATATATATATATATATATATATGTATCCCAAGGTTGGCTATGGTAACTCTGGAGGAGCTGCATAGATGTGTCGCAGAAACACTACAAGTCAACTTGCACGCAACTTTTCCACCATAAATATACGGTGCTTGCAGAATTCCTCAGCAGGGACGAAAAAAAAGATCGTAATAGCCGACGGAAACATGGATGGAGCTAAACACGTGGCGCTAAACTGTTAGAGGCTGGAGGCAGAAGTTCCCCTTCCAGCAAGAAAGCAACTATGAACAGAGTCAGTCAGAGCGACAATGCAGCGGTTTAGATTGAAGCCTATTCATGTTTTAGAAAGGCTCTTACAAAGTCTAGACCAAATTCCATTAGGGAATATGTGGCAAGAAGAATGGACAAAAGACTAAGACTGCAGAAATGCAGAGCTGCACAAAACTTGCAGCAGCCACTGTAGTGATAGGGGGCTCTACAAAGCATTGGCTCAGAGGTCTGAATACAAATGCATTCCAATGTTTTAAGATTTTAATGAATATACTCAATTTTCCTTCCATTTTACAATTAAGCCCTACTCTGTGTTGATCTAACACACATTTCAAGGTGTGCTTTTTATGTGGCAAAATCTTGAAACGTCCAATCATGAACACTTTTCTAGAGCACGCTGCTTCCTGTTTCACAGTGATGCACAATCAATTAATTCAAAAGATTGGATTAGAAGCTTTTTTCTGCCATCTATGAGTCAGTGTTAGGTCAAATTATGCCTAATTGCTCCGATTTACACACACCTAAAATATACATTTATATCTACTGTATGTGTCGTATCTGAAATAACATCTGGTAAATACATCATGTGCTTGACAGCTGAACAAATAAGGTAGTTTACAATTGTAAATAAATTCAAGCAGTAAGGGATCAAACATAAAAAAAGGGTTTCTTTACATGGAAACATCTTGACCAGTGATGAAACAATCTTTTAAGCTGAGAAAATTAGAAGGCACAGATCGTCCACACACGGGTCGACACACTGGATAACCCACACGGCACAGACGAGCATGCACGACAAGGAATGAGATAAACTAGTCGACGGATCTTATGACTCTCAGCTGAAAAGCCTTTTTGGAGTGCAGTGTGACGAGAGGACTGCGAATCTTTTGATTATGCACTGAAGCATGTTATACAGATGGCTGAATAGCGTTTGAGTTTAATGATTTGTGAAAAATGGCTAAAAAGCATCTTGCGTTAACTGTGCCTCTGTGCCAGTTGGATAGACGACAACACAAATGCACAGTTAAGGACGGCCAACGTCGCTTTCAGCTGGGAGACGCAACAAATGCACTCTAAAGCATACTATCTCAGCAGCAAAAACAAGTTGCTGTTATAATGCAGTTTTCAGTTTCCTGCTTTGCTCTATCCTTTTCTCAGAGGGCTGCGCACTTAACTAGTTGTCATGCCTGAGCAAACCCTCCCTTCATTCATGGCCATTCCCCGCTTCAACTTCCTTGTCAAGAACCTGTCATGGACTGTGTGCGGCAGCGGGTTGGTAAGGCTTTTTGGCATGCACATGAATCGCCAGTCTTCCACATTTAGCTACTGACACAAATGCAAATGATCTCACTGCTCTTTTTTTCCCCTTGTTCTCAAATAAACTCAGCAAGCGCCTTTGCATGTTTTGATTTTCTCGCTGCAAAGCAGGGAAATACTGGATGATGATTATGCCGAGGAGCCGTCAGGGAAGCTGGAGAGCATGACCATGGCACGACTAAACTGATAGGACGGGGGCAGGCCGAGGCGAGGCTAACTGAACTGTACCGGTTCTCTTATAAATGGGCGGCTTCCGGTAGATGTTGGGATCCCCTGTGGCTGAGGAGAGAAACAGGAGACGAAAAGAGGTGAAACGTGGAAGAGAAAATAAAGGGAGAGGCTGTGAATTTCTGCTGGGGTTATGGGACAGATGACAGAGGGAGGGGGGGAGGGGGGGGGGGGTAAGAAAGTAGAGTTGTGCTGTAAAGAAACACAACTGAGTCATGTTTTAGCACCCGCAAAACATACACTTTCAGAATAATTCGGCATTAGAAAACTGCGGCTGATGGGTTCCGCTCGAAAACAGAACAAAAGTCGAGGCCGGTGGAAGCTACAGTGGGGGAGATGTGAAGGCCTACCTGGAACATGAAAATGTTTAGGGGGCTGGTTTGTGGTGGGTGTGCTTGATCGCCCCTCTTGGCCATAATAGGGGGAACTCCTGCCACTCTCAGAGCCTGCAGCCAGCCACAGCCAATCAGAGTAAAGGAGACATGAGCATGAGCAAAAGGTGTTGACACATGCAAATGAAATGTGCTCTGATTTTTGTTAACATTAGCAAATGAACCAGAATAACTTTTCCACTTGTGTAATGTAAAAGACCATTTGGGCTGTTTATGGAATAGTTTTCCCAATTGCACGACTGACAGTTTCACTGCACAAGTGTAAGAGTAACATGAAATGTCTGCAAAGGAGCAAATCCAGCAGATGAAGCAGCCAAACAAGTATAGCAACATTCTGCCCTAAGGAGGTGAAGCTATACTGTTCTTAGTAACCTTATTTAGGTCTTTTGTAACTACTGAATAGGCCTGTTGATGGAAAAGTTATGCAAATAAGGAGCACGTATTAACAACCACACAGTGCCTTAAAAAATATTCATAACCTTGAATTTTTCTTGTTTTATCAGTTTCCAACCACAAACATCAATGTATTTTATAGGGATCTCTTTATGATTCATGTTTTTGCCATGCCATATTTGTGTTTTATTTATGTTTTCATGTCACCATGTCTTACCCGCCTACTCTCTGTGGTCTAAACAGCTTTCCTCATCCCACCTGGGCTATACCTGATTGTCTCTCTGTCTCACCTGTACGTTGCATTACAAAGTTCTCCCCAGTCATAGAAATCCAGCATTCTTTCCCTGTTTTCGTTTGTCTCCTAGTTATGAAGGAAGTTAATGTCCTTAGATTACTCTTTCCTTGCCTTGCCCATGATGGATCTCTACTACCTATTTCATATCCGGACACTGACCTCCACTTCAGCTTCTGACAACCAATTATTGCCTTAACGTCTAAGTATGACAACATTTGCCTTTGTTATAATGATAACTGCCTGTTTGCCAACTACATCTAAGGATGTTGTCAAAGATCTCAGATTTATTGACCCCATTTTATCTGGGAGGGAGGCATCTTGGGGTGTGTTGAAGCAGGTGGAGACTCACTGAAACTATAATAGGTTACCACACTCTTTCTGCTGAGAGCAATTGGAAAGGTGAGGCATTATGTGACGCATTTCATCAGGGTCTCAACGTGGATATTAAATACAAGCTCACCGCCCATGATGCTCCCAAGAACCTGGATGTAGACAGAGTCTTCATAAACAAAGGCTGGAGAAGGAGTCCACTTTGAACCCCAACGAATATGGGACGGGATCGCATTACTGTTCCGCTACGCAATTCCCTGTGACCCCAACCCCTTTAACAGATTCTGTGGAACCTATGGAGATTGGTCAGACCCACCTAACACCACAAGAAAGAGAGTGTAGGTTTAAGAAAGGGTTTTGCTTTTATTGTGAAAGAGGGGGTTGTCAGCTACAGCAGTGCCTGTTAAAAGGCCAGGCTCAGTAGGAGGAGAGAGGCTCCTACTGATTCAGAAGATGACATATCCTCTGACAAATTCTGGCTAATGGTCTTTCTTTGTCGGTTCGGAGGCTGACCCTGAATTCATGGGCATTGAACTAACCAATGCTCTTAACATTGAGTCACAACCAACCTCCAAGAAACAAGATGTTTGAGTGATTGATGGTTACTTAGCACATCCAATAACCCAAGAGACAGTTCCTGTCAAATTAGTTGTTGGTGTAGACCACCAAGAGTTAATTTATTTAAGGATCCTCAGTTCCCTGGAAATCCTGGGTGTCTCCTGGTTGAAGAGGCACAACCCACACATTGACTGCGGTAGAGGCGAGATCCTAAGCTAGTCATGTGACTGTTATCCTTCATGCTTTCTGATAGCCAATTCTTAACATTATTTGTCTGTTGAAAGCTAAAAAAAACAAAAAAAAAACTGTCAATGACCTTTTCAAAGTCCCCTCAGAATATCATGACCAAAAAGGGGTATTAATAAGCACCAGACTACCCTGTTTATGGTTGCTCCATTGACTTTCTGCCCTGCACTTTTCTCCCCCAAGGGTTGTTTATACTTGGAACTGGAACTAAAAACCAAGCCATGAAGGAGTATATTGAAGGAGTCCCGAAGGAAGGAATTATATGCCCCTCATGATCTTACAATTGAGATAGGTTCCTATTTGTGGGTAAAAAGGACAAATCCTTCAGACACTGCATCAACTAAGAGGGTGTAATGAAACAACTATGAATAACCATTACCCTCTCCTCCTCATGAATAATGCCAGTAAGCTTATTCAAGGATCCACTGTGTTTTTCAAGATCAATCTCAGGAACGACTATCATCTTCTCCACATCAAGGAAGGGGACTAATGGAAGATGGCATTTAATACCACTGCAGGGCATTAGGAATGCTGCCTGATGCCCATCAGCTTGATCAATGCTCCATTTGTTTTTCAAGCTTCTGTTAATGATGTCCTCAGGGACATGACTGGTCACTCATTTTATTTGTATGTACTGTACTTAGATGATCAACATTTTATCTATAGACCTTCCTACTCACCAAGAACATACCCTTGCTGTGGACTTTTTAGACACAGCAGAGCTTTCTGGGCTATCTAAAATTTTAGCTTCATATAAACCATCCATTTGTATGTTAGACTTTTAATTTGATTAATGTCCCCATTTTAGACATGATTAATTTATCCATAGTAAATGGATATGTACCACAGGCTTTTAAAGTAGCTGTTATTAAACCTTTGCTTAAGAAACCCTCACTTGACTTAATAAATTGTAGACCAATATCTAATCTTCTTTTCTAGTCTAAAATTATTGGGAAGTAGTTGCTTATCAAGTATGTGAACATTTACAAAGTAATGACCTATTTGAACAGCTTCAGTCAGGCTTTAGAACTCATCATAGCATCAAACAGCTCTGGTGAAGGTCACTAATGATATTCTCAGGTAATAAACTTGTGTCTATACTTCTGTGGTTAGATCTCAGTGCTCCATTTGATACAGTTGATCACAATATTATCATAGAAAGACTTGGAACATACTGTAAGGATTAAGGGAAAAGGATGTTTAAATCGTGTCTGTCTGACAGATTCGAGTTTTTTCATGTTAATAATAAATCTTCTTCAAACTCTGTGGTTACTTGTGGAGTACCACAGGGTTCAGTCCTTGGGCCAGTTCATTTTACGATGTATATGTTTCTGATTGGTAAAATTAACAGTAAGCATGGGATTCATTTCCACTGTTATGCTGATGACACTCAGCTATATTTATCCATAAATCCTGATGGATCCAATAAATTACTTCAACTGCAGGCATGTCTTGATGACATCGAAACCTGGATGACTTTAAATTTTCTGCTTTTAAATTCTGACAGAAGACAGAAGTTGTCATCTTTGGACCAGATTCCTTAAAACATGAATTTCTTAATCTGAATTAAAGTTGCGGATTCGAAAGGCTGGAGCTGTTTACAACTATGGAGAAAACGCCAGAGGCATCTGGGTTACGCCAACTTCTACCCAAGATGTACTGGAAACTATAGTTAATTTGAGTCACCTTTAAATATTTTTATGTCTTCCAAGAATCAGTTCATCTGGAATAAGCCGGCTGATCAAGCGATTGGCTACAGTTAGCCTCCAGTGTTCATTCTTGAACAAAAGGACAGCCAAAGTCCCCTCTGCCCACTTTGCCACCCTGAGATTTCAGCAAGTATGAAGACGAGCCCACATGGCTATACCACAAAAAAAAACTAGTTGATTTCTGCTAATTGATGGAGAATTCCCCCAACCCACACACCAGGAGGGGCAGAAGGTATGGTTCTCCACTAAGAACATCCTTCTTTATGTTGAGAGCAGTAATTTCGGCCCCTGCTTCATTGGTCCTTTTCTGGTCTCCAAGGTAATGAATCCAGTGGCTGTCCGCCTCCCCAGAACCCTCAGGATCTGGCCCACCTTTCATGTGCCCCAGGTCAAGACTGTGTTCATGTCATCTTTTGTATCCTCATTCACACCCCATCCGACTCCCCGGTTCATTGTTGGGGGACCTGGTTCATTGTGAGACACCTCCTTCTGTCCAGTAAATAGGGCCGCGGTTTGCACTGTCTGGTTGACAGGGAGGGAGACATGCTGGAGGAGTACACTTGGGTTTTGGCCTGGCACAATTTGTATAAACCTTTAATCTGGGAATTTCATTGCTCTAATCAGGACCAACTTTATGGTTTATGATGAGCTGGACCATGAAGAGGGCTTACCTTTAAAATGCACCTTTTTGCCATACACATCACCATATTATTCCTGCCAAGTATCTCTGGTCTAATCAGTCTTATTCAACACACCTGTACCATGCACGGTTGTCTCCCTGTCTCACCTGTGCATTGCACTACCAAGCTCTCTGCTTCACTTTCAGATTACTGATAGCATTTTGCCAGCAGGAATCCAGGGTTCTTTTCCTGCTCTCGTCTGTCTTGTAGCATCCATTGCAGAAAATCCAAATAAATTTCATTGATGTTTCTGCTTGAAACTTGAAAAACTACTTTTGTAAGGTACTGTAAAAGAGCAATAAACAATCTGAATCGATCATTACTTTGCTTACCAGGATAACAAAAGTGCTGTGGAGAGCGAGGCATGATGGGTGACATGTCTTGACGACTGTATGTTGGGGAGTCAATATAACCTGGAATGGAGCACCGGTGCTTTTTTGCATCCGGATTGTCATAGTCCTAGAGTGACAAATTACATTATTTATACGTAGAATGCGCTTGTAGTGGTAAAAAGACCAACATTTTGACACGCACATCTAACAACAGTTTACTTCTTGGAAATAGCTCTGCCCCTTGGATTCAAACCAAAAATGCTTACCTGAGAATACGGCGAGAGAGTCCCAAGAGACTGCAGAACCAATGGAGACAGACAATGACATTTTTGACTTAAATGGAAATAAAATCAGCATCAAGATGTGTGTGTCAAGTATTCACATTGCTACAAGTCAAGGCTAAATATACTGTATATTGCAAGTGTGGAAACAAGTCAGTAAAAGAAGTGTACTACCTTTTCTAAATAAATTCACGTTTTTTTTACTCAGACAATAACATTGATGGTGGAAAAGCGACCGCATTCGCTACTGCAGCTCATATTGCATCTGTGCTGAGACATTCCCAGATATCCAGATAACAATGCAAAAGCAGAGACATTAGTCAGTAAATTTCAAGACAACCAAACTAAAGATGACAAAGAAGGAAAACACATTTTTCAGAGTTAGGTTCATACATTATTAACCAGAACTGTACTAAAATATGTTACAGGAAGAATTATCAACAAGTCATATCAAAACAAAGAGGAAAAATGCTGATGGTAGTCTAACTTCTCAGCAAACTTTTTTTCATGACACAATCAGATGGACTATGAAGAAGTCATTTATGAGGAAGTGAAGTCATATGTGCGACTCTCAGAGTGAGAGGTTATTGTGACATGAAACAATTAGACCATCATAAAGCATTTTAAGACTTTTTCCAACTTTACTGTGGTATGTATCCGGTACAAGTCAATTAAAAAAGAACAATATTCATCAGCTGAAACAAATCGAACAAAAATCATAGCCCTGATACCCGGGTTCTTAAGCTTATAATTTGTTGCGTAATTTTTACTATTATTATTATGCCACACCGTTTTAGAGACAGTTTTTACCCGACAGCAATAACAAAACTAAATGCAACCAAAAATAACCATTAATTATCATGGATGATGTGTGTGAGAATGTGCTATATTAAATTTTTTTGTTGTTTTTATCAGTTATTTGTTATTTATTTCTTATATTGTGTGTAAATTGATGGACAGAGATTTATTTATTATTTATTTATTATTGTTGTTGTTTTTTTAAACATATGCACGGATCGATGGCACTTTTTAAATTTCGTTGTTCTTGTGACAATGACAATAAAGTTTTCATTCATTCATTCATTCATTCATTCATTCACATCTTTACTTGAAAGGAAAGGATCTTTAAATATTTCTGTGAGGACATTACTGGTCCACAACCCTCTTCAGGTAACTATACATAATTTTCATCAAATCTTTTTTAAATCAGTGTTTTATTTATTTATTTATTTTAGCCAAACAGATATTGTAAGTTTTGGGATCATGGACCAAAAATATAGCTCCATTAGGCCATAACACATTTTACCAAAACCTTTTTAAAATATTTTAGTCAAGCCTGGATGTTTTCTCTGAAAGAAAAGGCCTATTCAGTTAATCCAGACATAAAATAGCCTATGACAGATTGTTGTCACATGCAGCATCAAAGCAGTACAAAAATATCTGCTACTCCATCATAGTTGCTCTTGGTTTGTTGTTTTCGTCTTATCTTTTCATCACTTTTGGAGAAATGTTCAGTCTGATGACTTTTTGTACCCTTGTTCTGACCTACTTTTCTACAGAGAGATCCTGTTCATAATTTGAACTGCTTAAGGAAGGCTACACATGAGCAAATGTCAGAAGAATCCATGTTGGGCAGCTGACATTTATTTCAGGTTAATCAGATCGGTTATAATTGTGGTCCGGTGTGTGTCCAAAAAGACAAAGTATTTGTCAAATATACAATCAATTTATTCCAGCTTTTTTAACACATTTTTTTCAGTTGTGTTTTACAGGATATACTGTATGTCCAGTGACACCATTTGTCATTGTCTTAATGCATATATCTTGAAAAATAAATGATAAATCTAAGTTTCTTTCAGAAAGCATCTGGCAATCACAATACCAAAGTAGACTATGTAATACTGATGAAATGTAGTCTTTTTTTTTTCCCACGGCATTGTAAAGCTATCCTGTTTTTAAGCATATACATACTTTTGATTTCAATGAAGTATCGGATTGGGACACAGTATTGGTACATGCTATTGGCTAAACTTAAACAACTTGGATCGGCATTGGGAACAGAATTATGGACTGGGCCATCTCTGATATCCACCACTAAATAGTTTGCCCCAATTACCTAAATAGAAAAAAATAATAATAGACCCAGTGTTTAAAAGTCATAGTAATTGCTGAAGCATTGTTTTGTTGTGGTTATTAATTAGTTATTAAGTTAATTACTAGGGTTGGGAATTGAAAAGATTTTCACGATTCCGATTTCCTTATCGATTCTGTGAAACGATTCGATTCCTTTTCAATTCTCTTTTCGATTCCAATTTAGGGAAAAAAAGGAGAACAAACAGTTTGATGATGAGCATCAACTTTTTTTTACTTAACTATCACACGACCTTACAAACTAACAAGGTCAAGATGTCCACAGCAAATGTGCAACTGGAGTAACATTTATATTTGTTTAAATAAAAAAAGGAATATAAGAACAAACTTAAATACAATAGATGAGTTGTTTAGAACAGAGGTCTGCAACATGTGGCTCTGGAGCCGCAAGTGGCTCTTTTGACCTTCCACAGTGTCTCTTGATAAGTTTGGCTACAAATTACACTTTTATTATGGTATTTAAATGTAATAATGATAAATAATGCAGGTTATAGCAGGTTTTTCTTGGAATAATTGCTTTTAATTTTCACAACAGAATGATGCTAAAAGTGCCAGTAATATTTACTGTTGAAGCAATATTTTTTCATTATGTGGGAAACTATGATTCTTTTCTTACATCATTATCCACAAATATCAACATCCTATCCATCCTCTTTTTTTAAACCTCAAAATAGACATAAAAGGGCATTTCTTTAACAATGACAACATATTTCCTACAGTAGATCTTTATCACAAATTATAACTTTTCTTTTTTCAAAAGGCCAGGCAACATTTGCGACTCTGAACGAGTTTAATTCAAGTGGACTGTAGGCAAAATGGCTCTTTATACTGTAAAGGTTGCTGGTCCCTGAGCTAGAATCCTGTAAGAATTCTAGCTACCAGTAGTTCTAATTAAACATGCTACCAATGAAGGGCTGGATTAATGAGAAAGGCACACTTCCTTAATAACCCCAAAGAGAACTGGTTTATTTCCAGAAATGGCATATGATTTACTAGGAACCAGCCAGTGATGTAAAACTAGCTACTTACCACCAGAGCTGCCTTCCATGCTGGTCGTAACTTTAGCTTCTGTCCGGTAAGAATCAAAAACACGACATTTGTTAAAATGTATGCCATGTTGTGTGCGCAGGTGTTTCTGCCTGATGGATCTATTTCCTCCCGCGGATGTATATGTCATTTTGCCAATGATTGCAAAGCGCCTCATTGCCATCTTTCTCTTCCTTAAAATGAAGCTAAACTTTCCCGTTTACCCGATGGGGCGCCACTTTTTTTTTGTTTTGCTTTAAGCCTGGTCACGTCGTGCGCAAGTTACGCACACGTGCTTACTGAACTCTGTGTGCGTAATTTGCGTATAAAACGTGATGTAACTTGCGTAAAAAAAAAAACGTTGTGCTGCTCAGAGACGCGGCACGACGGAATCGAAAAGAGAATCGTTTAGCGAGCTGACAAACGGTGCCACGGAATTGAAAAACACGGAACCGGTTCTGAACAGGAACCGGTTTTCGATTCCCATCCCTATTAATTACGGTACATAAAAGTTGTTTTGAACACATTTTTAAAGCCTTGTTCCCATCATAATTTCCAGGTCCCCCGTTTTGCCTAATCAAAACAGATCTAAACAGGTTTTAGAAAGGTTTACTGTTCCAAAACTTAAAACTGACAAATGATGGGAACAACGCGATGGTTTATCAGACAAAGAGTGTGTGGCAGCAGTACCTCCCCATAGCTGAAAGTGTCTAGCCTTTCATCAGAGCTGTATCTGGGGAACGGCTGGTATGAGGAGGATATGAGATCTGGCTGTTGGACTTCATATATGGCTTTGACCTTGGGCAGGGCTGCAAGGTCCTTATAATCAAAGATCTCATTCTCCACTCTGGCCTGGAGAGAGGACACACACCCAGCGACCAAAGACAAGAAACAACAGCAACAAGACAAGACATCAACCACATGGACAATGAATGGTGACGTGTCACAAAAGCTGACCAAGCATGCATGATAAAACAAGCCAGACACATGCACAAAGCAGAGCTGGACATGGCTGTGAGCTGTTGACCTTCAGGAGCCCAGCGTTTGTGGGACAGAAGGCAGGGGAAGCACAGACAGTCACAGGCAGAAAGCAGGGGAGGGAGACGAGACGGCACGCTTGCTTACACTGCATTCCTCCATCATCCATCACCTTAAACAGAAAGGTCATTGATTATGTGAGAGGAGCAGAGCAAGGAAGGGCAGAGAGCAGCGGGTCTGGCATGCTCGCAGACGAGCGCCGACATGCAAATGCAACCAGCATATGGAGCGACACCCAGCAGAGTGCAAAGCTGCAGACGGAGAGGACCGTTAAAATGACGGATCTGATGCAACTCGGCATTGCATGCAGGGACAACTGTTACATCCAGTGTCTTCTGCGCATAGATAAGCTAGATTTGTTCAGCCATTTATTAAAGACGCTGAACTGGATTCACACTGGTGAATATACACATTTAAAATACTGCTTTAGTGGCAGTGACAGTCCTAACTGCATTTTACTAGCTAACGCCACTTAACTTCAAACACGTGATTGTTTTCTACACTCCAGGGAGTTTGACGGTGCATTTCCAAAGTCCTTAACTTGACGGTGCATTTTAGTTCTTTACTTATGTTACAAGCAGAAATTCCAATTATTAGGGTTTAATGTGATAAACCAACAGGAAATAGTGTATAAATGGGATGTAGGAGGAAAAAGGTGTTGAGATGTTTAAAGTAATGTTTTGTTATAAAATGATATCCCAAGCTCTGCACATCTTGAGGAGCACTAGTCATACCATTCTGTGAATATGGAGGAGGTATGGAAAAACTGCAAACCCACCAAGACATGGTAGGCTTCCTAAAACTGGCTGTCAGATAACGACAGCATGAATCCAACAAGCAGCTAGGAGGTCAGATTGGTTTTGGTTTGCCACAAGCCGTGGGGAGGACACGGTAAACCTGTGCAAAATTGCGACCTGGTTCACACGAGACTCAAAATAATTTTTTGATGAGCAAAATATTACTTGTGGAGGAACACCATCCTGAACGCACCGCTGTGAACAAAAGGTGGCGGCGGCATCATGCTGTGGGGGAGGCTCCTATGCGGTCTGACAGAGTTAAGCTCAACTCAAATTTTCACAATTCTCACAAAGAAAGAGAAAGCTTTTTTGGAGAAAACGTAACCCCAGAACACTGCACTGTCTCAGCAATGCCTCCTGCGAGAACTGGGAATGTGAATATGTTCAACTCGATGATCTGGAACCAAACAGTGGCTCATCTGAAAGACTACCTGCTCACAATCTTAAATGCATTGAATAAAATAAAAGAATCGTTGAACTGCTGTTTAGACGTAAACATCCCAGAACACCTTGACAATTCCCAAGTATTTGCTTTCTGATGACAAAAGTAACAAACATGATAAAAAAGGGGTTTCATTTCCTCTTGCTGTCCCCACTGTAACAAAATGCTGCTTGACCGGACACTTAGTGCCATATATAAAGTGAGGTAGACACAGGACAGGTGAACAGGCCAAGAGAGCAAAGGACCTTGTGTTTTAGCGCTTAACTATCCAACTTTCAGTGTGTGTGTGCTTCAGGGGTAAGAAATGAGCTTAAAGTGGAAGATGTGTGCCAGAGTGCCTAGAAAAAAACGCAAAATCATCGGCTGCTTACACATATGACTCTGCTGGGAGAACCTATGGATGATCCCGGCGGTGAGATGGAGGTCTCAGACAGCCGTCTGGACTGCAAGGGAACACATCAGAGAGAGAAAGCTGAAGATGCGACTGAGAGTCAGATTTATATTCACGTGAACTCTCTTCGACTCAAACACCCAGCTCACCCTGAGTCTTCTCTCGGCCCTTGCCGCCTGCTTGCATAACGGGTGCCACACCTCACAGCCTTGACGACGAGGAAGAAAGAAACACGGGTGTGAACACGCGCCACGCGGTCGTCTGGGTGTGCTGGCGCAGCGGGAGACTCACCTGTCAGGTACATTTCTTCCCCTTCTTTGAACATGGTGTTGCAGCGCGTGCACCGGGCGCACGTCGGGTGGTAGTGCTTCCCTCCTGCCTGAGAAAACAGAGGTGCGACTGAGCATAAATCATCATAAGACAGAACCTCACGGCTGAGGGGGTCAATCTGCAGAACGTGGAGCCGTCTCGGGATGGACGCTGTCTCCGTATGTTTTCCCCGAAATGTACGGGATCCCCTGACCCCAAGTGACCTGGTTGTGTTGAGACATTGCTGGAAAAGCCCTTTGCTGTGTTATGCAGCAGTCACACCCCAGGAGCACATTGCATTCCCTCCAGGTCATTCACAACAGTGATAAAGGAATGTTTAATTAAAATACCTTGTAAAACAATGTCCTTCCCTTGAACATGTTCGCATTTTGTCACGTTACAGCCACTCATTTTAGCATATTTTATGTGATAGACCGACACAAAGTAGCGCCAAGAGTACCCAGTCGGTACTCCATAGAACAAGCTAGAACAATTTTTAAAATAACTCTCCTCCATTTAGTTCGGTCCACCTTTGACCAGCTTTACTGTCCCAGGGATGCTGTGTTCATGGTGATGTTTGGAGTCGGTTTGCTGCTGCGGATGGTCTTTAAGTTTTAGTCCCATGGGACCAGAGCATCTTCTTGTCCATGTTTTCTTTCTACCATGTAAGAAGATTAAATTACACACAAAGGAATTATGTCCACCGTGAATCTGACTTTCTGATGTCAGTTGGTTGTACTGGATTTTAATGAGAATGTTACAGTAAATAGAGAGTGAATAAAAATGTGTATGTGCTCCAGTTTCTGTATTTGGGAAAAACTTTCACACTACTTTGTTTCTGTCTGTGATAAAAAAGCAAAACAAAACAAAATAACACCAACATAAACTTAAAACTACGGAAGAGGATTAGGGCCATTAAAAAAAAAAAAAAGTCTATTCAATCTGACTTTATTCTCAGAATTCTGACTTTAATCTCAGAATTCTGACTTTATTCTCAGAATTCTGACTTTTTTTCTCAGAATTCTGAGATTAAAGTCATAATTCTGACTTTAATCTCAGAATTATTTTTTCTCAGAATTCTGACTTTATTCTCAGAATTCTGAGAAAAATGTCAAAAAGTCAGAATTCTGACTTTAATCTCAGAATTCTTTTTTCTCAGAATTCTGACTTTATTCTCAGAATTCTGAGAAAAATGTCAAAAAGTCAGAATTCTGACTTTTTTCTCAGAATTCTGAGCAAAAAGTCAGAATTCTGAGATTAAAGTCAGAATTTAATAGACTTTTATTTTTATTTTTTGAATGGCCTTAATCCTCTGCCGTAGAAGTCTGTGGTCGTAACAAGACAAAATGTGTTGAATGAATATATTTGCAGCGCAAACCTACGTTGGTTAAAAGCACCGTACTACCTCACTGCCTTTATCTGTGACTTTCCTAAACTCTAAAAAAAAAGGTAACCCTTGTTCAGTGCATGTTTGTTTTTCAGTTTCTTTGCCTTCATTAATGTGATGAAGGCAAATGTGATGTAATGTGAACTGTACTGTGAACCGGAGTAGCTCAACAGTGTGAAAAAGTACCCCCCAATGAGGCGACACAGACGTACTGTATATGCACATGTAGGAGGTGAAACCATAAAGTGGTGGGAGTTCCTGGGCCAGATGTGCCTCTGCAGTGCCGATGACGGAGGCGAGGCCCTGTCATGTCACCTCGCTCTCCCTTCACACGGCATTCGAGCTCTTCTATTTATAGGAGGATGGCTGAAATACAGACCTGATCCACGCCAAGCTAGTCGACGTGTGTGTGCCGGGACTATCGTTTTATGTAATTTTATCCCGCACTGATTCTCTCCCCATCCTCCAGCTTATAATAGAGGAGATAGTTTACGTGATCCGCAGGAACAGCGTCTCCCTGGTTTCCCAGTCGTGTCTAAGTTGTGTCTCGGATAGAAGCGGGGCTGCAGCCGTGTTGGGCGCTCAGGTTACTACGAAAGGAAGAAGCCAGGGGAGCACACATGTTTTTAGAGCAGCAGAGTGTTTACCGTCATCGGTGAAACTGTGTCAGTTCAAGCTATTTCTAATGAAGCGCCCATTCTCAGCGGCGGCATTAATAGGATGCTAAATTTATTGAGGGATGAGGGTGTATAATGATCCCTAGCTCACTCTCTTCAAGCCCGGAATTTCTTCCAAACTGCTCATTAGATTAATGGCATCTGGTTCTGGATAGTTGGACTCAGTATGAGGTCAATATTTTGTGGATGAAGCTTAATCATTAATATGCAGTAATTAGTCTGGGTCTATGGGATTGCAGGAGGAAAGAAAAGAATGCATAATTACAGGGGCTGGGCAAATTTGAAATAAATAGGAAAACATTACTAAAATTAATGATGCAACCATATTTGTTTTTTTGTATTGTTGCTCTGTTTTCCTATAGCCCAGCATATGCGCATGAACCATCTTAACTTCGAAGTGTTTTACAGCCTCTAACAGCACCGTGCACTTCCTATCAACTCTGACCAGCTTCTATACCCATTCTGAAGAAAATCATGCTCACAGTAGGATGCTGTTGCCACAATTTTATTACCGTATGGGTGGAGTGCTCAGGGTGAGCAACAGCGTTTGTTTTCCTCCACACAGAATATTTTCCATGGACCCCGAAAATTCAGTTTTGTTCTTTTCTGACTGCAAACACCTCCTTCCACATGTTTCCATGTTCTCGCCCCCAGATGCATGGACAACTGCAAAACTGGAGTTCTTATGACTGTCTTTCAACAATTGCTCTCCAACTGTCCTCTTCCTTAAGGAGCAGATTTGTGGCGTACATGACAGCACCTGCAGCTCCTCTGGAGTTTAACCCAAGTTTAATTGGGTTAAACTTGGGTTTAGCCGAGTTTAACCCAAATTTGGTGAGTTTTGAAGAAAATTGGTTGCACTTGATTTTATTCAAGGGTACCAATAAAAGAAGGCACACCCCGGTTTACAGATTTGTTTATTTGCATGAAAATGTATTGTATGTGTATGTTTATCACGTAAATTCACAGCGGACGTTTGTGGTTTCAAAGTAGGAAAATACGAAAAAAGTTCAAGGGGTGTTCATACTTTTGCAAGGGTAGATGAAAAAGGAAAAAACGGAGACTTGCGGATAAAAGCAGACATGTCCTCGTGTCTATAAATAGCCCAGGGAGGCTGGCCGTCAGGAACAAAGCACTTCACACCAGCAGTTCTGACAAGGAAAGGACCACCGGGACGAGCAGGTCCAGTGTGTGTATGTGTTTGTATGTCTGTGTCCGACAGTTTTTTTTTTTTTTTTTAACCACACGTCCTCACAAGAGACAGAAAAAAAGAACCTCCAGAGAATCCTCCAAAAAACATTTAATTAGCCTCTGTGCATAATAACTTTAATCGTTTTTTGCCTCCGCTATTGTACTAGTTTCTCCTTTACTTTTTTTTCTTCCTAAAGCCGTCTTATTCGGTTCGCTCTCAGTTCTTTTTCCTCTGCAGCCCTCCTTTCAACTGCTGACTGCTTTGGTATAAAAGCATAAATGTGGATTTTTTTTTTCCCCCTTCTTAACAGCACAACTAGCTCTCTACGTCTGTCTTGCCTTCTGCCATCCTCTCCACTGCCTTTTCCTCCTGAAATCTTTTTATAGCTTCCAATTTTCCTCTTCACTTCTTACAGAATTCAGTGTAATCTCTCCCTACCCCCCCCCCCCCCCCCCTTCCTGCTTATGCAGGTAGACCCGTTATCTGCTGAAGAGTTCAAGTGGAAACAATGACAAAGGGGAATACACTTTCGTGTCAGACCAGGCTGATGCTTTTGAACTGAATTTGATTTGATTTTAAACTATTTATCGCCTCTCGAACTAACACCCCCCCCCCCCCTTACTTCCCTGAAGCACAGCAGAGCTTAGTCCAAGCCCAGAATGAAACGCCGCTGCTCAACTCTGATAATGCTGATTGCACCAAGCTAATACCTTTCAACTCCCTGTCTGGATTCGAATTCCCTTTTTTGCATCCCATCATGCCTGAACTCTCACCTCCAGAACCCGTCCGCTGATGTATCTGCTGCACGTCTCGCATTTCACGCCGTACTGGGCGTGGTAATCTGCCTCACAGTACGGCACGCCGTCCCTACGACACAAGACAGAGAGGAGACTGCTTTACCGGGGCCCCCCCGACGCGCAGCCCGTCCTGCTCGAACCTGAGAGGGCAGCTGGATATGAGGAAAGAGGCGAGGACAGCGGAAAAGATGGTGTCTCCCCCGTCTCTACGCACTCACTTGCTGATGTACTCCCCGGTGAGAACCATGTTGCACGTCCGGCATCGGAAGCAGCTGACGTGCCACTGTTTCTCCAGCGCCAGGAGAGACTGACCCTGTTTGATCTCCGCTCCGCATCCAGCGCAGTCTGGGTAAGAGGTAGAAGAAAGAGGGGGGGGGGGGGGGGGGGGGGGGGAGGAAAAAAAAAAAGATGAGCGGAGACAAAAACAAAGGCAGATGCCTACTAACTGGATGAGGAGGCGGGTGAGATTCAGCTGTAAATGCAACTTTCCACGTCTACTGTGCGCCTACTGTCTACTTTCTCTCTACATTTGCAGAAAAAACACGTTCACAACAAAGTGTTTCTAAGCATAATTGTTCATTTAATTGCCCAGAGGATTTTGCCCATGCAGGTGTGAACATTACAGACTTGTTCAAGAGGGAGGTATAGACGGGGATGGCTCAGAGCTCGCGAGTGATGCATGGCTGCACGGTTAAAAACTGAAACAGGGTCAGTGCTTCCAATTTGTTTCTATTTGGGAGGCACTTTGCTTGGCTTAACCTTCTCTGACCCAGTCCACGGCTTCAGAAGTCCCCGTATCACCAGGGACTGCTCCACGCTGCCTTCAGCCGACGGTTTTCCAGCCACACCTTAAAGTTTACTTAGTCAGGCTTCTACCTTTAACAAAAATTTTTTTTTACTGTCATTTGGTGGAACTGTAGCTGTTAGATTTTTCATGTAGGAACTATTCATGTTCTGCATTCACAATTAAATTAAAGACTGCAGGCTGGTAATGGAGAGTTGGATCTAGAAATGTTGATGATTTTCAGCCTGACTGACCCTGACCAGAGACTAAGTGGCCGTGTGGACAGAAACATTTCCTGGTCTGGACGTCTTGAACAGAGTCAGAGGTTTGAAATGGAGTCAGATGAAGCTCAGAGATGTCAACACACGGATGAGGCTCGCTGTAGCCTTAAGAGAACAAGAGAGAGCAGGTCATAGGAAGGCTAAACGTGTGTATACTAAAAAGTTGGTGTTTTATCCTTTTAAGCATTCAACCTGCCATGTTGGTGGCCTTTTGGTGTCCACGTTTTTTTAAATGAATGTACACAAAGAATATCAGATGCTAAACCCAGTTACCCTCTGCCCAATTAAGATTCTGTCCACTCTGTTTAAAAATGTTAAAACCAAATTTTTTAAAATTGACATTTAATCTGCATCTGCTATACATTATTGACAACAAGAAAGCCAAAAAATAAAGAAAATCAATGCTATCCTCAAATACTCCTATACTGTCAATCTTCCTAGAAGACTGGCTACTAATTAGTAGTTCAAAGTTCTCATTTGTGCTCTACATCCTTTTTTGCATGAGCACATTTGATAGTTGAAGAGCTATGAGTAAAAATACTACTGTTTTACCACACGACTTCCAACCTGCAGGGGTAAGAGCAAGAACAAACCGTATTCTAACCAACAGCTGTGGCAGTACATAAATAAAGCGCCGCCTCATCCGTCAATCATTGTGACTCTTCTATTATCACACTGGGATGAATGCTGTACAGGGGTGCCCTGACATTTATTGCTGATTTACTGCATCTGCTAAGTTAAAGGCAGGGCAAACGTTCAATTTACAGGACTTAGTCAGGAAAGAATATACGGAGGGAAAAATTAGAAGGACATACAAAGGTCCCCAATAGGCCAGGGACATTGATCTACTTCAGGATAGACTATGTGGGTATAATCACCTGGCATGCCATCAAATGGACCTTCTTTTTAACCTTTATACTTAGTATGAAATAGAAAATGAAGATTCCCTAGCCACAGAAACCTTTTGGTCATGTCCCTATCCTTAAAAGTGAGATGAAACAAGCCATTGATGCCATTGATGCCATTGACTTTACAAAGTCAATCCAACCAAATGATACAGACAGATTGGTTAAGACGTTTTCTATCTACCAGCAGATTGCATCGATTCACTGACTTGCAGCGTTCCCTCTTCCTGGATGAGCTTGTATTGACAACGGACCGTCACTTGCATGTGATGCTGACTTTTAGCAATCCCTCCTACCCAGCATACACCTTCCATGGAAGATATACTTAGCCCAGGGATTCTGTGCTTAGCGTTGTCTCTTTCCTTGACTACGCCACTGAAGGAACTATTGGTGCCATTAACTTTATGTTTATTCCCCCCCAGTAGAAGCAACTGTCTGCTAAAGGTTGCAGTGTTTTCTTCCTGATAGAAAGTACTACCTGCTCAGTGTTTGTGGTTTTAGCATTTTAGCTGTGTTTCGCTCCTGGGTGAATCCATTAAAGAAGGGGGCAATAGCTGCAGGTCTCATCAGCATGATCTCCGGAGGAAGATTTGTTCCTGTCCACTGCCACCACAGTCAAGTCAACGACTGGAAACAATCAGTTTCTTCAGTTGAATCACTTTCTCTCTTTTTTTTTCGCAAACTGTCTTTAAACCATGGACTGAACTGGATCATATATCAATTGCTCCTGAGTTTGGCTACATTACTGGATTCTTATGGGACAAATTAGAATGATCCGAAATTAATTTGGACCAAACTAGTTTCAGAATGACTGGGTAAAACATCAGACCTGCTTGTCTTTCTAACGTACATTAGAAACACATTTGTTGTGATTGGTGCGGTTTTAAAAAACTAGTCAAAACCATTTATTGAATTTTATTCTCCTAAACCAGTTACATTTGAAAAACTGTGCTTTGTTCGTAATTGTGTCTTTAACCTTGTTCTGTCCTGTAAAGTATCAACTAACTACAGCAGAGGAATTGTTTATTTTATGTATTGAAAAAATTATGACCAGACAGCAATTACTTTGAGTGACGTTTTCCAGAAATAATTACTTTGCATTCGCAAATTGTAGTCAAACAACTGCGGTGCCCTATAACTTGTTTTAGGCTATCTGTTCCATAAATGTCTAATATGTAAAAAGTGTTAGTTTTTTTATCTATTGTTTGCACTCCTTGCTCAGTGATAAACTCTATACCTGGGGAGCTGTTTGGCTTCCATTCAACTTAATGGAGCAATCTGGGAGACACTGTTATTCATTGCTATTTCACCATCTGTTTAAACTGCAGAAACAGTGAGAGGCAGCGTGCCGTCCGTCTGCCACATTTAAACACTTCATTATCAGCGACTGTCACTCCGTTGCATGACGAGAAACAGTCCCCCTCCTACTTTATGCTTAACAAGGGAAGCTGCAAGCCTCTCCTAACGCGAAGGCGTGGCAGAGAACAAGTCCCGACTCTGCACAGCGCACGGGCAGCGGAAAGACGATGTAAACTCCTCTGCTTGCTAAGTGTCGACGACGCTGAATAAATGTTGAACTTGGCTCTGTCGGATGATTACAAGCCGCCGGATCAAAAGGAGAGGCCCGACAAGTGATCCGACAGCCACTCCATACGCTAAATTAGCCCGAAAAAGGAGCCCCTCGAACCTTAGCGTGTTTGGATAAGGCCTGGTGGGCCCAAACAGAACAGACAGAGCAAGGCGGACGCTCAACTCACGGCTGGGCCCGTGGATCTTGATGGGTTCATTTGACTTGACAAGTGTGTGGGAGCACTGCTGGCACACGCAGTCCTTTCCGCTGAACGTCACCCTGTCTCCGATTGGGAAGGGTTTGCTGATGGGAAAAGAAAAAAACGACACAAAATAGAGATCAGAGGCGTATATAAAAAAACAAAACACAGCAGATAACATGCTTGGAGATATTACAAAGCGACATCACAGCGGACGGCATGTATGGAAACAAACGAGCGCCACGCCGGAGCGGGGCTGCTGACAGAAAGGCCGGAAGCCGCCGCTGACGCCGGCTGAAAGCACGTCTGACGTCTTTCGCCGCGCTTGGAAAAAAAAGGCGTTTGCAAACAGTCGCGACGACGGGTTAATAGGAGGTTGATTGTGACAGGAGCACCTGGCTCCTCAGTGATTAGAGAGGCGATAATGTGCCGCTGCCACAGGCTTCTGAAAAGGGGAGAGCTGGCTCTCTCGCTGAGAATGAAACTTATTAGGGAGGGCATGCGTGGAGAGCATGCTGATATCAAACGCCCGCTTCTCGCACGGCCTACAGTAGCTGTCCGCTTTACCCCGCCCTACGCGCTCCCTGCACATCTGCTCCCACTATAGGTCTGTTTGCTCCCTGGCAATGAGCTGCCCTCCACTAAATCAGCGTAAAGAGACGCACGTGTGTGTACGGGCTAACGCCATGACAGCATGACGACGTCCATTAAATCCCCTTTTTTCTACCGCATGTTTCAACTCCCTTTCTTCTCCTGCACAAGGAGACACGTTTCTTTGATTTCTTTATGGACTGGATAGGATGAAAGAATGAATGGGGAGCTAAAAGGCTTAGAGCGGACTGTTTAAAAGAGAGACGACAGTAATCCTTTTACTTCCCTGCCGAGTCCTGGAGCCAAAGCCAAGGCCCCCGAAGGAAGGCTTGAGTCTCTAGCAGGGCATGGAGACATGTTCGCAGGGAAGTCTGGTAAAAGTAATCCATCCAGAGTACATAGTAGGTATGTTTCTCTCCCCCACCACCCCCTCCCAACTTCTTCACGTTAGTCTTGATTTGCTCCTTCGTGTGTTGTATTTATTTTAAAATGGGCAACTTTCATGCATAAAACAGAAAGGGAACAAGCGAGTGACGGGAGCAGATGAGCCAGCAGGGATGTTCCAGCACACGAATTATTCAACAAAGACCTCGGTAAACACTGAAAAACGCTCAAGCCCAAACTTTTTTTAGTTGTTCCAATCTCAAGGTTAAGCAGAAGTTATAAAAGTAGGATTTAAACAAACTGAGGCACTTTTTGCCCGTTTTTTTTTCCCTCACAGAAAGAGTTTAAGATTAGTCGGTTTGGATAAAATGCGTCTCTGAGAGCAATTGTTTAAGTCTTGTCACAGAGATTCTCATTGGGATTTACATTACATGTTGTTGCCTTATATTTAGCTCTTTTCATCTTCCCATAAAATCTAACAAGCTTCCCACTGGCTGCTGGAGAAAAGCATCCCCGCAGCATGATGCCGCCGCCACCACTGTCAATCACCATGGTGGTGGTGGTGTGTTCAGGGGCATGCAAAGTGTTTTCTGCCACACAATGTTTTGCACTTACAGTAGGTCAAGAAGTTCAGTTTAGCCTCCTTGTTCCACATTTCTGTCCATTGCATTAAACTTTCTTCAATTGTGTTTCAGAATCAAACCGACAAGTTGAAAGAAACTCCAACCATCTGATTTTTATTCCTAAGACCTCTTTTTGGGGCTTCTATTATGATCTTGGTTCAACGCAGTCTGCTAGACTGTCTGCCAGTTTAACCAAAGCCGTCACATTATCTAGTCCATAAGAAGTGAAACTGCTGTGATGCCTTAAAAAGTCGGTCTTTGACCTCGTCCTTACCTGTGTTATGTTCACTCCCTCAAGACACTCTTGCCTTGTCAGTCTTTCTCAGCACTTTAAAAATGTACTCTTTTTACATATTTAATGCACGGTACATTTTTTTTTTTCTCCTGACCACAAAAACGGGGAAGTTATTTCTGTCTTTTTTTATGATAAGCCTGGCGGCTTTGATCACTGGCTCTTTTAAAAAAAAAAAAAAAACATGAGCGCTGAAAAGTGAGCAGCTTCTGTTAAGGCTGACTTTGCCATGACAAAAAGAAAGTGGCACAGCAGTGAAGGTACACGGCGGCAATTTTTAGTGCAGCGAGGGTTGAGAGCCAGAACGTCATGATAGGAATACTTGGAATGATGAAAAAGAGTGAGAGGAAAAGGGAGGAAAGTGAGCGACAGAGAAAAACTCGAACCCGGCGGCTTCTAGTTGTCTCTTCCAGTTCCCTGTTCTAATTTACAACACAAACACACCCTGTCACCACCAGGACTGCTCCGCTGACTGTCGCTAGTCTCTTGGTGTTGGATTGTCCTTTTTTTTTTTTTTTCCTCCTCTCTCTTCTGACCACAGCTGGCGGGCTTGAGCGCCAATGTCAAACAGATCCCAGACAAGAGAAAAAAACAAAACACGCCTGGAGGGAGGAAACTGAAGATCACCTCGTCCAAGACGTATTACACTTCAAAGCAGACGGAGAAGGTTTGAGGTGCACGGGGGTTTTAGAAAGACAGGCAGCTGTGCGTCCGCGCTGACCCAACCTTTAATGGACGTTTATGTGAAATGGCACGCGGCCCCCGAGCCTGGTGATGACCGTTTGTTGGAAGGGGACGCTGCGTGTGAACGTGATTGGCAAAGAGAGGACGGAGTTGTCTTGTTTTGGGTTCATCTAACTGCACGAAACAACTGATTTGATCTGAATCGTGTAAAAAAAATAAAGAAAAATAACCTACTTTCTACATCTCCTCGTTAGATAGAATTAGATATTTATAAAACAGCCTACTTTAATGATTATATCCTCCAAAATTAGTCATCCTGTGGTTACTGCCTGATTTCCAAAAGGACTTGGTGGTCATGAGATTTAAGGAAAAAAACAGATAAAGACACTGACTCATGGCAGAAGGGAAAAAAAACAGTTCTTATTCAATGCCTCAATAATATGTTCCCTGTTCTTCAATCAGGCTATAATCACTCAGGGAGATGATGAACGTCCACAGAACAGACAGTGAACTCCAAAGAAGGCAAGTGATGAGCACATGATGCACCTTTTCACTACCCCCTTAAACAATCTTGAAAACGTATTCATATCATCTACTTTTCTCACACTGTTTCGTGTTACAATCACAAACGGCTAGGCATGTTATATGTAGGTGCTACGGGATAGACCATCAGACACACGCGTGTTTCATTCTGCAGGGTGAGAAAACAATCTTTTAAAAATAAAAAGGCTGAATTCTGTAGTGTTCATTTTTCCCCCAGTGCCCTTAAACGTGAAAACAAAGTCCCTGACTCTGAACGTCTCACGGGGCACAGGCCATCATATGAAATATAGAGTACAGCACACCTGCAAACCAACCAAACATGCTTTTCCTACTAATCTGAAAGACCAGGAAGCAGCCAAGTGGTTCTTGGTAACTCTGGAGGAGTTTCAGAGATCCACAGCTCACGTGGGAAAAGCACATAAACCTCATCTTTATGGCGGAGTGGCAGGAAGAAAGCAACTGCTCTGAGAAAGCAATAGGAGTTTGTTTAAGGTTTGCCATTAGCCATGCTGGGCCCAGAGCAGACATGTGCAGGAAGGCGCTCTGGTCAGATGAGACTAAAGTTGTATTTTTGGTCCTCTTTAATGCAAAGCACTTAGTGTGATATAAAAAAAAATAATCACAATGCACATCACCCATAACCCCTCATCCAAACTTTGAAACATGGTGGTGACAGAATCATACTGTGGCTACGCTTCTCCTTCAGGAGGGAGAGGGAAACTGGACAGAGTTGATGGGAAGACGGATGGAGCAAAACAAAGGGACAAAGTAAGTCTCCAACATTAACCATAGACTTTTGTATCTTGGACATTTTTTTAAACTTACAAATGTGTCGGGGCCAAACGATCAAACAAAGTTACAAATAAAGTTAGATTTGGATCTAAACGCTGTATTTCTAGGTTGTTCTTCCTGGGTTACTTCCCCCCCCCCCCCCCCCCCCCCCCCAATTACTTGAAATGTTTTGAGATTAATTAATAAAATTGTGTAAGGTTTTATACATTTTTATTGTCTTGACCAAGGAGCTCCAATTATAGATGTGTGGGATTATGAGTTTAATTACTTTATAGACGACACAGTGTAACAGAATGTGCGGTGCCCCCTTGCTGAATGTCAGCCCAACACATAAAAAAAAAACCTAACTCAGTGGAAAATGTGAGAGAAAAAAATCATTCAGGCTCAGAATAATAGCTCCAGCAGTTCAGAAATAAAGTTTCTCTTAATCAGCCAAGGTATTAGGCCCTTTAAACGGGAGGGCATGTCTGATTTGGGTGTGCGGTGAACGGTGACCTGCATACCTGCAGATGCTGCAGACGAAGCACTTGGGGTGGTACGTGCGTCCCAGAGCGGAGACCACCTCGCCTGTGATGAAGCTGTCGCAGCGGTCGCAGCGCGTGCCGTACAGCCGCTGGTAGTCGGCCGTGCAAATGTACTCGCCCTTCTTCTGGAAGAAGCCAGATCGTGCCAGGTCACAGTTACACACTGAGGAGGGGGAGAAGAGTCGAGAGACAGTCAGACACCCAAAGCTGCAGAAAACACAGGGAGAAATATGGAAATGAGCTGTTCTATTTTTAGCATTCCACTGTTTGTCTGATGCCTTCGGTCCTGTGTGCGTGCTTATCTTTACACCTGGCTGCTAAGGAAGTTATTCCATTCCAGGGAGCAATGAGCCAATTTGTTCTGATGGGAAAATAATGATATAATCAGTGGGAAAGTAATTTGGGTTCAGAACGACGCAAGGAACAGTAAACATCGACTGGAAACGCGTTGAACGCCGCTGAGAAAAAACAAAGAAAACACCGGGGACACGAAGGGTGAACGCTCAGTTCAATGTGTGCATATATTACATTAGATATTCAGAGCCGACAATATGAGTTAAGATTCCTTTGCTTTGAAACTGAGAGCGTCTTCAAGTGGGTGTGACTGTACAGCTCGGAGGCATTTTCACAGATTAGTGTTTGCCGGTATCATTTTCACCACAAGTGCGGTTTACCACCCCGAAGAAAAACACAGCACTGGTGTGAATGAGGCTGGATGTATCTGTTTGAAATAATAATAAAAATAAAAACCATCACTTTGTCTCAGTGATTTGAGGATTTTGTCTTGGACTTGGGAATTATAGGTGTGACCTTGCAGTGGCCCTATAATTATCTCACAGCTACAATTATCATGCAGCTTGGAACCTCATGGAACAGCTCTGCTGGTTCAGTGGTTCAGTTGGCACGCCCACAGACTACTCCTGTCAAAATAGTGGAAAGAAAGTGATAAAGAATGGTTCAATATGTTTGGGATTAAAAAAAATCAATAATATTTAACCAACAATTGGTTAGTTTAATGCAAATTAGCATTTAAATGTTCGAACAATTAACTCACAAACAGAAAGCATTAATCACTGCGGCATTGGGCATCTTGCCACAATGCTGCCCATGACAAAAATAAATAAAAACATGACTTTTGAGATTTTAGAGATGTTTTTTTCTTTTATTTGCTATCTACTGATATGGTTCTAAATCCTAGGTGTTGCCCTGCTGCCACACACCTGATTTAAAGGAATCAGTGATGGATCTGCCGCACTTAATGCCAAGCTGAGGAAATGCAATCCGGCATGTCTAAAGGACGTAGAATATTGGGTCCTGGGGGCCAAGCTTTAAAACAACCAGAAATGAAACTGATGGAGAGCAGCAGTGAAAAAATCGTACGTATAGAAAACAAAATGCTCATGAAAAGACACAAAAAGGTTAACTAATTTAAAAAGCTTCCAAACTTTCCAGATCCCAAATCGATCTTATTAGTAAAAGATGACCTGGTATGGAACCTATGCAACATTGTACTGCTACCATTGCTAGAAACACCCCCCCCCCCCCCCAAACTGGTTGGCAACTGGTCGGAAAGTCAAAAACCTAGTGTATATAAATCATATGCAAGTGCTGCTAGGTTGTGCTGACAACGTTCTTCAGTATGACTGCTATAGGCAAAGAAGACCCAAGGTTAGCTATGGTTAACCTCTGTGCAGTATTTCAAAAAGTCATGGAAAGAGTTTCAAGAAACTCCTTTTTGTGCAACATTTCAAGACAAGTCTGGACTTCATTCAAGCTGTGAGAGAGAAAGACCTAAAATGGGTTAGTCTTAGATTGCATTATATTTTCCTTTTTTCTGATTTATACACATACTTTCCTTTTGAATAGAGCAACCCATGATAGAAAAAGCACAGACTTTATGTAGTTATTGTTTCACTTCTAAATGTTATAAGGATAAGCAGCTAGTAGGCAAATGATAATAATCAGTTCAAACATTTATTAAAATAATTCATACAATTGGACATCCTTAATAAATGAAACTATAGCATACAAGTAAGGATAGCATGTTTAACAACAATTTATGTGCGACAAAAAGTCATGTAGGGAATAGTCCATCCAGAGAGAATAGAGAAGATTTGCTCTTAAAGATCAATAAACATTTGATGTTGTTGGCATGCCCACACTTTGATCCCTCTTTTACTTCGACTTTTTCATGTTTGGGAGTCCTGGGTTGGAAAAATAGAAAACAAAATATCTGTAGGTTAGAAATGTGTCACAGATTTTAGTTTTGACCCTAGATAGCCATAGCCAAATGACCTGCACTGTATTTCCATTGTATATTTTTTATCCAGATTATCTGTGGTTTTATCTATATCTTTCAATATTCTGACATCAGAGCCCACATCATGATAACCAATTTCCGCTTCTTGTGTAAATATAAACCTGATTCAACTGAATGGGCTTTTAAAGTAACAATATTAAATGGTAAAATGATTTATAAAGACTAACTTATACTCACTCCCACTTCATGGCAGCACCCAGATGTTGTGGAGAACGGAGTGGCTGTAGCATTCACTCCCTAAGAGCCAGCTGTTTTTTAGTGGCTGTTAGCAGGCAGAGATTTCTCTCTCACACACACACACACAAACACACACACACGCACGCACATAAAACCTTCAAAGGGGTTGCATTTAATCTTAAACTCTTTGAGTGGATCATATTGGCTTAATGGTGTAATAAAAGATCAGTGGGGCACTTGCTTAAAAACAAAACAGTTTCATCTCTCTCAAGAGAACAGAAACACATAAATCCGTCTGTGATTAGATGGGACCGCGCAGATGCAGGGTCGGGATGATAAAAAGGGACACAAGGTACCGAGCGAGGTACCCTTTTTTTCTAACCAGTCTTCAGATTGAGGAACGGTAGCTACAGAAATGCAGAGGACTATGATTGAGAAGAAGTGTGCGGAGGAGCAGAGCTGAATCAGTCTATAAAAATGTATGCGTGTGCATGCGGCGACCACATTTCCAAAACCACTGAACAATGGCACATAGCTTCAAAAAAGTGCCTGCGCGGCATCTGGAGCCAGACCAACTAAGGCTCTCACCAAGAACCAAAATCATAGGCTTCCCAGGAAATGGTATGAGTGCGTAAATATTTCCACATCTATAAAGCTCTTCACAATCTGTTGCGTCCTGAGAAGACATCTGGCATAGAGAGTGCTACTTTTCATTCTGTTATCTTGTCCTCTCTTTACTTACTCTCTCCTCGGTCTCTCAAAACAATTGGATTTTCAATTTACCCCCAAATTGGTTTTGAAATGGGTAGCATAAGCTCAATTAGCATAATGCATTGACGGCATTAGCATACGGAGGCCCGGCCAAATCCCATCTGGCTGTCTCAACCTGTTCAATTTGGATTGGAGGAGCTGAATGGAGGGCTCACCTGTTGGCTAATCACCCTGTCTCCTTCTAAACGGATGATTGGCTGGATGCATCGGAAGGGACATCCCCTCTGCTCGGTTGCCAGGAGGTTGTAAACCTTCCACGGTTACCCTAGAGACAGCTGTGTCCCGGTCTGACTGATGGTGGGCGGCACATTTAAAGGGGCTGGGGCTGAATCAGAGGCGGCAAAGGCCAAAGTCTTGTCTCTGATTAGAAGCTAGAACAATCTCTTAATCTCTTTATATCTATCTATCTATCTATCTATCTATCTATCTATCTGTCTGTCTGTCTGTCTGTCTGTCTGTCTGTCTATCTGTGTGTATATATAATATATAATAGATATATATATATATAGATATATATAATATATATATATAATATACTACACACTATATATATATATATATATATATAATATATATAATATATATACACTATATATATAATAACACTATATATAGATAGATTAATGATATATATATATATATATATATATATATATACACACACTATCATATATATATACACACTATATAGATATAATACTACTATAGATAGATAGATAGATATATAGATATATATATAGTATATATAGATATTATATATATATATATATATATATATATATATATATATAGAAGGTACTGACAGACTTGGAAAAACAGACTTTTCTACAAACTCTCATTGCACTTTTTTTTAACTACCATCCAAAAAAATAAATGTTTGAACTAAATTGCTAAATTTCACTACCCCTCCCTCCTTCGCCCCAGATTCTGGCCGATCACCGAATAAAAGTAATTCAGTCTCAAAGGGATCTCTTAAGTCATGCAGTTTTCTGCCATGTAGGTGTAGGTACACGTATCAGTCAGATTTTCAGTCGTATAACAGGGTTGTATCTTTCTCAGTCGGCATAAATCAGAGAAGATGCAGTGGAGAACTTTTTTTATGGTATTGCAGTTGCCTACAAGTGGCTCAGCTCAAGGGCAACAGCCAACAGCAGCGACATGCAAACAGCAGCAGGTGTCTGTTGGTTCTCATGAATGACAGAAACAGCATCTCTGGGACTGTTTAAGAACTAAATCCAGCCGTGAACTCTCTCAATTGTCCTTTTATTTTGAGCTAGATGTGAACTAGGGATCTTTGGCTCAATCAGCGTCGCTAGACCCACAAAAGCTGTGCTTGCCATGGTGTGTATGAGTAGTTCCCACTATCCACGAGGTTATTATGAGCTGTGAGACGTGAAAAGCGCTAATTCATTTTAAATGGACTGAATTTTACAGTGCTTTCCTGGACCTATTGACCACTCAAAGCACTTTCCACTAGAGCCACATTCACACTCACGAATGCATTCATGCATCCAGCATTCATTCACAGTCACTTATCTCTCATTTTTCTTTGATTCTTATTTTCCCTGTGTTGTTGTTGTTGTTTTTTGTTAATAACACATATTGCTTTTTTGGGATTTTTTTGTTGCAATGGAGGTCCTTTTATTGGAAGTAGGCTGACAGGAAAAGGCGACTGAGAGAGGGGGAAGCCATGCCCCATAGGACAGCAGGCCAGAGTCAAACCTGGGTCAGCCGCGTCGAGAGCTAAGGCCTCCATGCAGCGGCTGCACGCACATAACCTCTTTGTTTTGAGGTGATGCAACATTATTGACTCAATATAACTGATAATATGCAACAGATTTGATTATTCACAATTTTCTTACCGTTACACGTTCAGTGACATCGAGCTCCTTTTTGTTGCAATAAAAGTTTCATTAGCTTATAATAATAATATTTCCTATTTCAGTAGAATTTATTTTTTATATGATAAATCATCTAAATTTGTCAAGGCAGCATTTTCTCATGAAGTGAGAGCTTATTCATCTAATTATGTCAAGAAATTGAGACCTCCACCTTATTTTGCTGTGAAAACAGTTACATTTATACAAGCAAAAAAAAACAGTAATTGCATATTGTCATATTATTTCCAGAATAGATCTCCAACTCATTTTATCAAAGTAATGTGGTAACAATTTCCTTTCATTACCGAATCAAGATTAAATGACTCGAGCTCATTTGTTGCCATTAGACCTTCATTGGTCTCAGGCTAGTTTTTGTTGCAACATTTGCATTGCCATCTCATTATCTTGAGACAACAAGACTCCAAGAATTGAGAAACTGTGTTAGAATTACTATTTTTTTTTTTTTTTTTTTTTTTTTGCATTGCTCCAGTCTGTTAAAGCAGCAGCCAGAAACAGGAATGACCAATAAAGCAGCAGCCAGAAACAGGAATGACCAAAGTCTGAAGGGGGCATTATATCCCTCCTGGTGACCCATCTGGTGAGCCAGTCATACTGGGACAACTCCAGTGACCCATTCTCATCCCGCCTCTGCCCACACTAATACAGCGCCGGCCGAGGCCAGCATGATTCTCAGCAGGTACAGCTCTCCTGAACTGGAATGGAAAAAAAAAAAAAAACGTCACCAATGCAGAAATGCTATTCTGTGTTGTCGATGTAAATCTTTATGTTAAATATAACAGCCTTACATTAAAAAAAGTCATTACTCTGAAATTGAAAACCAAATAAAGAATACGCAGCAGACAATTTGTGGTACTATAAACCTCTCATGTATTTGGTGTTTGTTTTTTTCAGCAAATGTATGACTGCAGGGCACAGTGATTTTTAAATATAATGTATTGGACTTTTTTTCATTGCTATATCCCTTTTTATATTTATTTTTTTATATAACCCAACCATTTTATTTCTTTTGGAAGAGGAACAGCACATTTGTTTTTTTACATGACTACCTGGAAGCTTGTGTCTTTTAAATAATGTAAGAGTGGTTCAAAGCACAGAGGAGTCTGGCTGAGCGCATACAGGCTGACGACAACTCGCCCGATGCGACGGCAGTAACTTTCTGCTCTCCTCTGCTATGAAGTTGCTGTAAGTCTACAACACTCAAACAAGACACCATATAAAAGAACAAATTAGTCTGTGTTCAGTCGTGTCACTAATTCATCTATTATCTTCTCTTGTGCGTATTTATTTTGTTTCATGTGGACACGTACCATGATGTAATGTGACTTACATATAATCAAAGTAACAAATAATGATAGCTATAAAAAATAAACTCCCTGAGGTATAATTAAAGTTGAGGAGAAAGGTTTAGCTTGTCCTTCCAGATTAGAGAAATGCGTTATTCTATAGCAAACAGGCTCAAATCAGAGGCCCACCGGGCTTTCTCTCAGTTCGTTCCGGTCGCCTCCGATTTAAGCCTGTTTGCCGTTGCGATGACCCGGACAACTGAGAATCTGCACAGGCGGACTTTGTTCTATGCATTACAGCTTAGAACGGAAGAACCTCCAACACGTTCTTACATATGTAAGACCCAAAATAAACACACATTGGATGGAAAAAAAAAACAGGAAAAGAAAAATGGGTTGATAGACTCCTTCTGGTGGAGTCTGGTCAAGACAACTGATTCTAACAGGGTGGAGCTATGGATGGATGGATGGATGGATAGATGGGTGGATGGATGGATAGATGGGTGGATGGGTGGATGGATGGTTGTTGGGATGGATGGATGGATGGATTTCGGAGATTGTGCTGGAAAATTAAGCTGAAAGACAAATAATTACACCACAGTAGATAATTAGATGGTGCACAGGTTTGTGGGGCATATGCTGTGTGAGCCAGATGTGCTTTACATACAACTTTTACATCTTCTGAAAAGCATCATAGTTTTACTAAAGCTCTCTAGAAGGGCCTCCCCATTTTGAAAAGCCCTTTTCTTTTGACATTCTCTGACTTCATTCATAACCGTCAAGCGGAGGTTCTAATATGTATCCCTCCAGCATCTGCGGCTGGAACAGGCACTGGGTCTGGCGTTCCTTGCTGCTGCAGGGCTGTGGGTTTGCCTGGCTCCTTGAAGAAAGGGTTTGGTTACAACCACACAACCGGCACCACATGCCGTGGACAGCGCCCCGTAAAAACAGCAGCCCGTATTAGAGCCAGTCAGATCTTTATTATCGTCTCGTTAATATTATTTACCCTCTGGCTACTTAAGGAATGGCCATCAAAGCCGCTGTCAGAGCATCATGATTTAGGAGTCTTCCATAAATATGCGTCACTGCAATGGGAAAAGTGGGATTTTCTCTTCTTGTTTTTATACAGCTTTGCAGAACTAGACTACATCAAAGAGCTAATTTAATCTAAATTGCTCTTTTTTTTTTGTTTGTGGCAGTCCAGGAAGTTACAACCTAGAGATCATAAATCTGCTGATTAGAAGTTAGCACGTACATGGCCGTGGTCATTAGAACCACGCTGATTAGGCATCCACAGGGGGTCCGCCTGATTGGGTATTTATCTCCAGCCAACAGACGCAATTAAAATTCTCCTCTCTAAGTCGGCCCGGGCCGGAACCCCAAAATAGTCCCACACCTCCGGTCACTGCCCTCCCCTTCTCTTTCTGTCTTTTTTTTTCCGTTTCAAGACAGCTTCCAAAACCTTTGAGGCTCTGAACACAAGGTATCTCTCTATCCGCGCCAATGCAAGGCTGCAGCTCAATGCAACCTTTTAGCGGCACCCCTCTTTCCTCGAGCCTCCTCAACTCTCTGTGCGACACTTAATGGACATGCTTTTTAACGGCCCATAAAGGAAACCCTGCCCTCTATTCTCGCCGTGATGAAGCTCCGGGGAATACGCTTACTTCCCGAAGCTTTTGATCAGCGTAAGACAGACAACCTGAAACAATTCATTAAAGGGCCGTGCAGCCTACGCAGCTGGGGGGTGTCGGCAAGTTACAGAGGAGAAAGCACTCGCCTATTCACCTCCGCATTTGTGCTACAAAGGCCGACGCTCATGCAACCTCTTTCTGTGCCCCGCATCCTAGCCTCGGTGACAGGAGGAAACACTTCAAGAGTAAATAACGTGTTTGCTCAAGTTGTGCCAAGCTGTGGGGTGAAGAAGTGGTCACAGCTAGGGAGAACAGAGAAAGAAAAAAAATCCACAGCCCAACTGTAGTTGCTCGTTGAGGACAGAATGCATGCAAACTTGCTGAACTTTACAGCACAATTTGTCTTTTCTTTTTTTTTTGCAGTGTTGGCCGTTCGGTTAAAAAGGGTTGGCGAGTTAATGAGGTTGACAGGGACGGAAACTTGCCTAACTTTGGTTCCTATCGCTGTTCCAAGTTTCTAAAGTCACATATAGAGTTGCATGATATTAGGAAAGCATTACATTGTGAAATTATTATTGAACATGTTGAACATGATGCTGACTACATTTAACCCACATTTCCTTCGCTCTTTTCCACCATCACAATATCTACAGCACTCCTCTTGAGCTTTAGGATTTTGTTCATAAAGATTTAGAACACACGTTGTCTGGATTGTGGATGCAACAGGTCCAGGAGTGATGTCAGGGTTCCCCTTCTGGTTCTGTTGGGTCCGGATCCCGATCTCAAATAAGCAAAAGACGATGGATGGATGGATGGATGGATGGATGGATGGATGGATGGATGGATGGATGAATTTTTGTGATTTAGATAGAAAATTAAGTTGAAAGAACAATTAATATATTAAATTGGATTATTTCAGTTTGCTAAAGTTTGTAGGGCATATACTGTGTGAGTCAGCTGTGTTGTAAAGGCTGGATGGATGGATGGATGGATGGATGGATGGATGGATGGATGGATGGATGGATGGATGGATGGATGGATGAATTTTTGTGATTTAGATAGAAAATTAAGTTGAAAGAACAATTAATATATTAAATTGGATTATTTCAGTTTGCTAAAGTTTGTAGGGCATATACTGTGTGAGTCAGCTGTGTTGTAAAGGCTGGATGGATGGATGGATGGATGGATGGATGGATGGATGGATGGATGGATGGATGGATGGATGGATGGATGGATGGATGGATGGATGGATGGATGGATGGATGGATGGATGGATGGCAATCTACATCAGATATCCATAAAAGGCAGGGAAAGTGCAATCAATGGGCCAAACATATTGAGAGTGTGACTGCATGCCACCTAACGTTTTCCAGCCTACCAAATAGTGCAACTGAGCAGTTCTCAGCACCCACGATATTGGACAGAATTAAATTGCTCTGATGATTGTAATTCAATATTTTCTGCAGCTCCGCCACCAAAAAGCCCGTAGCACAGTGACTAGTTTGTGTAGATGACCGACATGCAACTCAGAAAACAGAGAACCCAGACCTAACCCCGGACCACGAGCAGCAGGTGCAGCAGCATGATTTTAGTGTGTGCACTTTAGCGACTGAGTTCTATTGCTACGTACAGACCTGGCATATTGAAAACAATATTTGGGGTAATTTTGTTGTATGGATGAAGACATTTGTGTAAAAGATACCTTGCTTATGAGGAACTTTTTTTTGCACGAAAACAAAGATAGTTTTGGAAAACTCTATTTTAATATGGAGAAGGCCTAAAAAAACCTTGAAGTGAACTATGAGCCAAAAAGAACCTACAAGCATGAGAGAAATGTGTGTGAGAAGGCCGCCAGAACAGAATGTGGCCCAGGATTCCACATCCATCACAACAACTCAATACTTTCTGTTGCCAGCAGAATACACTGAAATCTGGGATTGCACCAAAATGTGAAAATCTTACAGGACCATTAATATTGATGCACTTTATCTAGCAATGGAGATAAAGATAAAGGTTTAAAGGAACAAGCCTGTTACTTTTAGATATCGTTAAAGGATTTACAATGTAAAAAAAAAACTGGCATTCAAATAGGCTAGAATGGCTACAAACACAACAATTAGTGGAACAGAGAGTGGTTGTCAAACTGAAATTTTAAGTGAAATTTAGCTACAAACTTAAAAAAAAAAAATTATGGATAACAGGCAGCTTTCCCCCATTTATTTGGCAGCTATGATCGCTGGAGACAGATGGTTGCCCTGTGGAGTAACCTCCTATGAGCAAACCACGCTTGCTGTCGAGGCCTTCAGCGTTTAACCTTCATAGGGCTGATAAGATAGTCGGCTGAGGGGAAAACAGAGATAACCCCACTGCTGGAGCCGGGTGTTTTTGAAAAAAAAAAAAAAAGGCAACGATGATGCTTTCACTTGCTGCGCGCAAGCCATTTAGAGAAAAGGAATGCATTTGTTTGTCTAACACAACAGGGGATTGCCACATTATAATTGCCTCTGTTATTCAGAAATCACTTTCTCCACGAGCCAGACTCTCTCACCCAAGCTCCTCCAACTGATCTCTGCGTAATAGACGCAAACGCACACCTCCAGGCAATTTGTAGGACTTCGGCGTGCAAAAAAAAAAAAAAAAAAAAAACCTTTGTGGACGGGGGGACGCCTGGGAGACAACGAGCAGAGAAATAATCCCTGTCATCTCTACCCAATCCAAGGGAGTCGTCGGGGAAAGGAGCCGCTTCCAGTCGCGCTCCCTTTCCCCCCTCTGCCGGAATCTCTCCCTAGCAACGACGCTTCGCTGCTGCTGATTGGACCAGTGCACCAGCGGTTGCTATAGCTACAGGAAGCTCCCCTTCCCAGTAACCCCCCATGTTTTCTTCTCTCCTGTGCCTCTCTGTCTGCTTCTCCGTTATTTTATCTTTATTCTCCCATAGTTTTGTTACTCCTGTGTGTTTTTTTGTTGTTGTTGTTTTTTTTTCCAGAAGAGAGCGAAAGTAGTACATTAAAGCAGGCTAACGGCAAAAACAGGCAGGTCAAAAGGCGGGGGGGCTAATGCATCCGAGGAGAGACTTGACAGACTAAAAAAAGAAAAAGTATGTAGAGAAAGTGTTAAAAAAATAACGATTTTATGTGAGCGGTTGTGAGAAATGGAGCATTCTCCAACCTGTATGTAAATCTACAATTCCCTATTGCACGTTTTCAGAAAATAAATAATTTATCTTTCCATCCTTTATCAACAAACGGCTAAATGGAGCAGGCTTCCAGTTTATGTGCAAACAAAGTAGTGTTTCCCGTGTCTCTGCCTCTTTCTTTCCACCTTTTCTTTTTTTTTCCCCCCAGCAGGCCACAACAAAGCAAACGTACACCTATTTTATCTGTTGCGATGAGATTTATGTGCGAGCAAGCTCCGCGCTCATGGCCAAAAACCAGGACCCGCTGTGTTCGCTGGAATCCAAGAGTGCCAATTATGCTTTGAAGGCGGGCTGAAATGTGGTCACTATGTCATTGGAGCACTATGCACGAGTCAGCCAACACGCTTGTAATACAACACCACACTGTCCATACTCCAGAGCCCGCTGCTACACTCACAGTTGCGGGATCTACATCATCCACATATACACCCCCACTGCCTTCCCTTTGTTTGGTAGCGGATGCATCCTTCGATATGAGCTGGCTACCACACTTACTTTCTTGAGCTGATTGCACCGGCCGCCTCTCTGTGCTATAATCAGCTACAAAGTAATGGGTTCAATGAGGTTAAATGCACGTGATTGGCGAAATGCTCCTGCGGTGACTGATGCATAACAGAGGGATTATGATCATGTGGCTGGTGGACAATGACATGGCTTCATAGAAGGAGGATAAAACTATGGATGCCATGGGTGTTTGTCTTGTTACACTGTGAGAATGTGCGTTGGAAGCGTCTATGGAAAGTGTCTACCAGTTTAAGACACAATGAGCACGGATTTTTTTCGCTTTTTCAGGGTGGCAAAGTCCGCCTCGTCTGTAAAAAAAAAAAAAAAAGTACAGTATGAAGAACAAAAGGAAAGATCAGATTGCAAAGGGAAAATAAGACTTTGTGTCATGTTTAATTTGCTGCCCCTGGTTTCAGATAATTTGTTAAAGATGCTTTAGAATGCCTAATCTATAATAATTTTGTCTCATTATCAAATGGTAAATTCCTGCTTTTTGGCGCCTGCTCTCTCTCTCTCTCTCTCTCTCTCTCTCTCTCTCTCTCACACACAGAGTGAGGTCGCTCACTCTGCTCCTAATAGAAATATTTTATGAGCCTTAATGGCAGAAAAATAATGCTTTTATTACTGTTTTTCTTTTACCTTTTATTCTGTAGCTCTAAAAGAGAATTCATACTTGGCTAAAATTTGTATTAGGACGAGCTCAAAGCTTTGCAAAAGTACAGAATGAACCACAAAATTCGGACACATTTACATTCTACATCCCTCGCATCTGGCAGAGTTTAGCCATTAGTTTCCTGATCACACATGCCACATACTGATATCACCCGATCCCATAATACGTTCTTAAATCCAATCGTAATCCATGCAAGTATTGACAATTGGCAGAAAAGGGCAAAAAAAAAAAAAAAGAGGACAAATATTTAGTAAATTAGCTACAGAGAAATGGTGGTGGTGTGTGTGTGTGGGGGGGGGGGGGGGGGGTTGACTAGAAAAAAAGGTTCCATCATTCACATAGAAAACCTGGAAGGAACCAATCGAAATTTGACAAAACAAGGCCATACATCAGGGAATAAACAAACTTCCTGAACTTCAAAGAAACTGTGCAACATGTTTGTGTGTGACAGGCTTTCACCTGCTTAACAATGGAAGCCATAGAAAACTGCTGCCTGTGCAGGAGCCCCTGCCAGAGGGGAAATTACGGCAGAGGACGTGGCAGATTCTGGCTGCACTACAGCACGCGATCGTTGCCTCTGGAGCACGACAGGGGAGCTGTCTGATGGCTTTACTGATCTAAAATACCCAGTCAGTTGTCTGAGGCAGCACAACTACTAATAATCTGAAAAACAGAATATTAGACTATGGTATACTGGTGATGTAATGTCTGAGTCCCCCCCACCCCCCCACATCCCTCCAGTTTTGGCGCTCCCCCTTTCTTCTCCGGGGGTACAAAATAAAGCTTTCCGATTGGTTAATGGCACCTTAGAGATACTGAGAATATCCACCAACCAGGGCCCAGGTGTCGCTTCAAATGGTTACCACAGCAACCTCTCACAGCCACAGAGAGCGTGTACACACGTATGAACGCGCACACTTGGATACACGAGTTCAAATGCGTGTGTTGTCACGCGGAGCTCACATGTTTTTTTTTTTGGTGTGTGGAACAGATAGAAAAGAGGGAGAAATAAACAACAAGCCTCCGATGAATAGGCCTTTGTGACTTCATGAACCACAGAACATACGAGGGCAGGACAATGCTGTTACTGTCCAGCTCTTACTATTATGCTTTAAAAAGACTGACCAGTAAAATGCCTCAATCTGCTTGCAAAAACTTGATTGAATGCAAACATGCTAATAGACACTATAAAGGCTATAATGATCTGAAAATGCTGTATTTTTTACCCTAAAATGTTGGTACAACATAATTTGCTTGTGCCCACCATAGGAAATACTATCCAGTTATGTGCAATTAAATTCTTACTTTCTTGCTATTTTATGTATGCTGTTGTTGTTTTTTTGTTTTTTTTTTCAACAAAACCTAAAAAATGCATTTCCCTTCATTTTCTTCAAAAAAGCATGTGAATGCATTTCTTGTCACAATGGTTTACTTTTACAATATTAGAAAAGTGCTGCCTGTCTGGTGCTCTTTGTTATTTTTATTTTTTTTTGTGAAGCTACATCTTTGTATGATAGTCAGCACAGTTTCACCAAGCTGTACATCTGCATGACAAACAGCCGTCCCCCTTCTCCATTCCTAATGTACACTAATACTTTACCGTCAAATATTTTTTAAACTTTAAAGTCTTACTTTTTTTTTTTTTTTGGCCCATGCCAAAAATAAGAAAAAAAAAAAGTCAAAACAGAGCATTTTGTAAAAAAAAAAAAAAAAAAAAAAGAAACTGCTGCCCTAATACGATATCAGTTTCCTCTAGTGTGAAATGCCGTCAAAGAGAAACTTTCCCCTTAAATAAAAACAAAACATTCAACCAAGAAATCTATTAACAAAACTACAAAAAGTTCAACTTTTATGTATGGATATCTACAATAAATGGCTATTAAACAAATGGAACTCTCTTAAGGTGCGCTCACGCTGAACGCAAAATAGATCTCCTATGATAAATAATAATTATTAAAGCAATAATAATCAATAATATAACTAAACTATTTTGGCTGCAATACTATTGTTACACAATTGCTTTTGTCATGTTGTAGATTTTTAAGTACTTACTTGACTTTTTCCCCACCTTTTAAAACTATGAAACGGTGACATTTTTGCTCGAGACTAAATATGCCTCGATCATCTCATGATCATTCCTGTCAAGTAAACATTTCACAAAACGCTGGAGTTGCCTCTAAGTGATTTCCTTAAACTCTAAATGTAGCTGCACAATGACAGCTACATAGGCTTTGTCTTGCACAGGACAGGAGTAGCCGTTCTGTAATCGGATGTCCGGTTATGTCACTACTGTATCTATTCCAGATCACCTGCATCAGCTTGGAGAGCAGCGTTGCAAATCCAGTTACATATGTGCCATTAAGCCAATGTGTACAAGCAAAGGTAAAGCCTCTCCAGGTGGCCTGGACAAGAACCAGCTATCTTACCAGGAGCCGGTCTGCTCTACAAGGACTCTCTGATATATTTCAACCCCCCGCTGTGGGCTAATAGCAGCACCCAGCATGTTCCCTAGGAGTAGGAGTGCTTACTGTGCGTCTGTCAAAGTATGCGTGCGTTTGATGTGGCCAAAGAAAAACATGTTGTCTCTGAACAGAAAATAAAACCGCTGTCTAATAAAATGCTGCTTAAAGGGATATTTATTGCTTCTAAGTGAGGGCACTGTGTGAAACAATTTGAACAATCACTACAAACATTATTTTTTTTCTGCTTTAATAATCATTGTGCTGCGTTGTGGTATTTAAAGTATCCATTTCTTACCGGTGCAGGTGAAGCACTTGACGTGAAAGTGAGTGTCTTGGACCCGAACCACTTCCCCTTTGCACACTTCTCGACACCGCTGGCACCGGATTGGTTCAGAGCCCCGCTCACTGCGTGTCGAGACCTGCTGATGAGCTGGGGAACATAAAAAAACATCTTAAATGTAGCATCCCAAAGAATCAGAGCAGATTTTATTACACTGTACTAGTGCGGGTTTGGTTCGTCATCTTAGCTCGATTTCATGCCATCCTAAACTTTGAGAGTGAGATATAAGTTAAAATGTCATCTTATGTGTGTTTTGAACAAGCATTGTGAGTCCACTTGATGTAAACTAGGCCAGCTACTGGATCAACGGGAAACCGACAAATGAAAGTCATTGCAGTCAAAGGACTTCAGAAATCCCGTAATTGGTCAATAAAATTAACCGGTTTGTAATTTAGTTTCAATATATTTACAGCTGTTCTGTGAAAGCCTCAGGGTTTTATTTGAGAGAACATTAGAGAGAAAGTAGTCACAAAGACCATGGGTCAGCAGACAGGACACACAATATCTGCTTTACAGGACAACTATTAGTTATGTATTCTACAAATCTGGGCTTGTGCAGAATTAAACTAACACTCCACATCACCTTGAATACAGCGTCCTATAGTTAAAAATGGTGGTGAAAGCATCACACTATAGATACGCTTTTAGTTTGCAGGAACGTGGAAATTTCTCAGAGGAAGATGAATGGAGGACAACACAGGACAACGCTTGAAGAAAACCTCATAGAGGCTGCAGAATACTCGTGACTGACACCGAGGTTCACCTTCCAGAAAAAAAGACAACCCATGCAGACCTACAATGCGATGGTTTAGAGCAAAGGATATTGATGTGTTAGAATTTACAAGGAAGAGTGGTTCTACGGTGCATTGACTAAGGGGCAGAAAACAAATGCTCACTAACGTTTTTTTGGGATTTTCAAAAGAACTCTTACATTAATTTATCCTTTTCAATCCACTTCACAATTTGGTGCTAATATATGTTGGTTTATCACGTAAAATCCCAATAAAACCAATATTAGTCAGTGGTTATAATGGGGGGGGAAATGTGAAAAGCTTCAAGGGTCATTGCAGAAAAAAAATATATATAAAAAAATACTAAAAACTACAAAAAAGTGCAAGTTAGACAATGTGGCGAACGGCTAGAGCTCTCCATTGCACAAACCAAAGCATGTAAAGGCCCATACATCTGCATGTGTCACACACAGTACACGTGTAGCAATACTGTCACTGTTAATAGTACTAGTGTCACTCTAACCCTACCTGGCATCGCTTCACTCCACCCATGATGGTTCTAATGACATTTTCATACATTTCCTTAAGGTGGGCTGTGCTTATATGTCATGTCACACAAAAGATTGTGGGATTCCATGTGGCAACTTAGCACCAGTGAGGGATATCACAAGCTCCCTGTGCTAAAGGAACTATGATAGGAAGCATACAGGTTTCTTTTCCTACCTCCTTCCTCACTGACTTCACTATTTGGACAGCACTTATCACGGCGAACGCTCGCTGACACACTTCCGCTTTGGCTAAAGAGTCCTTACCAATTAGACCTTTTCAAACGCAGCCGTGTTTTGAAGCTGTGATTTCTGACACCTGGGTGATTTACAGGCTTTCTCTCCCACTGCTTATATTTTTCATACATTCATACTTCCCCGCCACTTGACTGAACAGATTGATCTCCTTACCTCATACCGCTTTAGCTAACATATATGACACAAACATAGATTCCCCACAAATTTCCCTCGAGAAAGTTAGACTAACATACCCCCATTGCAAAGAAACCTCAAACTATGTTTATTTGATTTTAAACACGTGTCACGCAATAGTGTAAAGCAAGGCCCAACGGTTTTACTTAAAAAAGGAAATAAAAAAAAAAACGGCACAAGAATAACACAAGAAAACAGGCTGAAGGGGAAAGGTTGGTGATCTGACCAAGAGCTGAGTAACATATGTAAGTTGGAGAGATGATTACTGAAAAAAGAAGCAGGGGGTTGATTGGAAACAGGGAGCAGCTGTAAGGGAAGGCTGATATAGAACTGGGGAAACAGGGAAAATGACTGATAGAACACACGGAGCAGAATATGAATATATATGATTGACCAAAGTCACAAAGATTATTACAAGTGTTTAAAGTTATTTTTGCCTCCTTTAGGCCAAGTCAGTCTTGTGATCTGAGATAGTAACATATTTTTTGACTTTCACAAGACTTTGAATTTTGATTTAAAACATCTGGGTTCCTCTTGATTGGTCTCCTAGAAGGGAAATGCAGTGGTTGAAATCTGATAAAGAAGAGTGACGGCAGAGTAACAGGGTGGCCTGACAGTTTAAACAACTAAGTGAAGGACTTTTGGTTTTCCGGCTAGAGCAAGATGAGCATGTGCTGACACAACAGAGCGGCCGATTCCATTTCAGTGGTTGAATCCTGAAGGGCTCGCAACACTTAAAAGGTCAAAGCTGATGCACCGCTTGCATTTATTCAGCTTCTTAGAAGTATTTGTATTTAAACCTGTTCTGTACCCAGACTGTCAAATTCTATAGTTTTGATGAAAGCTGTTTCTACGTGTTGTTTTTTGATCAGTGTATCAAATAGTAGTCATAATCAACCAGCTGCAAACTGTCTAACAGCATTTTTATTTGCCTGCCAGTGATTTAACAAACTGCAGGGCTAAAGACTAGTGTTTTTTTTATATATCTGAGTATAATGTTGCTACCTATTTTAATAATGTACAAGCTTTAGAAAACTTTTACAGTTTCTGGAAATCTGTAGCAAGTTGCAATGTCTAGTTTTCTCAAACACTTGAAAGTAAAAATATAACTTTCTCCATTTTTCTTGAAGTTTGTCCTGTCTGTCTCTCTGTTGCCCTGGTGACCTGTCCAGGGTGTACCCCGCCTCTCGCCCATTGATAGCTGGAAATAGGCACCAGCCTCGGTTTTGAACCCTTGAAGGTTTTGTCACATCTCAAAATCTAACAGAGCAACACAGAATTTCACGATTGGATTAACATATATTTGGATTACATATTCAGATTGTGCCATTTATATGGGCACACAATCAATTAATCCAATCATAATGTGCATGTCTATGCACTTGGCTTTATTCAGAATATAACCACTCTGGTATGCGCAGTTTTCAAATTCACCTAAAAAAAAAAAAAAGCAGAGCATCCATCTTTGCTAAATAACAAAGGTTTGTTGTTTAGGGGTTGTCGACCTTTATGCCGTTGTGATGACCCGGATAACTGAGAATTTACACAGGCATGAACAAAAACTAGTATCAAGGCAGTAGTAGTACAAGTTTGTTTGTCTTACAAGTACCCTGGATGGACTTACACGAGGTTCTAATTACGGTTGAATTGTTACTGAGTAAACAATTTTATTTTTTCGAACAGAAAGGTTGTATCTGGAACCCCGACAGTTTTGCTTCCCAACGTATTTCCGGCACTCACATTTATGCTGGGTGCACATGGGCACTCGGGTCAGTTTGACACATTCAGAATAACTCCAGCCTGAGAAGCGTTTATATGCACACTTATCGGATTATTAATCGGCATACAGCCCTCGTCTCATTCGGATTAAAAAAAAATTCCGAGTGAGCTTAATCCGATCACAGTATTCTGATTGGCTTGTTTACATGACGCTTTTTTATTCCGATCAGCCCTTTATTCCGATTACTTTTGTCCATGTTAACATAGCTAGTGTTAACTGTGGTATTAAAACCTGGGGGTGTAAGGAGATTAATTGATTGATTGTGATTTATCTCAACAGTGTCATTCGTCCCAGTGAAGTCTGTCTCCTGAAATGATTTCTTGTCATTGTCAGCACAAATCTTTGACTGGTGAAACATTTGTAAGTTATTATTATGAAGTTGGAAAGGAAGTAGTGTTTGAATGGCCCTAGGTTTTATGGTTTCTAGAGGTAGCTAATAAAGAATGCTCCCTTGGGACTTCTGCTGATTGACAATCTTCTGTTACAAAAACATGGATGAAATCCAGACTACTCAGCACTTATAAAAATGAAACGGAGGTAGAGGGGCAGTTGCAAGAGGACTTTGACTGGCTGACTGTTTGTCACAATCACAGCTAAAATTTGTATCTGCTTCATTGTTTCTTATCATTGCCATACTAAAGCACTATATATATATATATATATATATATATATATATATATATATATATATATATATATATATATATATATATATATATATATATATATATATAAATCAGAACAGTATTCAGCAATCCCTAATTCAAAATCTGACGCTTTAGTTACTCTGAATTTGAGTTATGCTTTCTTTAAGTTCACAATCTGACACAGGGGCGCTCCAGGAATATCTTCATCCTGAACGCCAGCAAGTCATGTACTACAGGAGGTCCAGGAAGACTAAACATGCTCCTCTCTGCATACATAGGGAGGTGGTGGAGCATGTGGACAACATAAAGTTACTGGGCATTCACATTTCCTCTGACCTCTCCTGGACTGTGAACACCTCCCACCAGGGGTCCGTTCTTCGTACGTCGCTAACTCAGTTAGCAGGATTTCATTGTTGACGATTTGGCATGATCTTGGATCGTTTGGTTCTTCGAAAGACTTCCTGCACTTGTTGTCATAGCAACATGTGCGCCAGCTTAAGCCTGCTCCAGAGCAGGCTTATTTCATGTAAACAAGATTAGATCACGGCTGTATAAGCGGAGGAGATAGGGAAGTCTGCCGTAGCCATGTCCATTTTTACGACTGCAACCTGTTGCGGAAGGTGCAAGAATAATTTCAGAGTTTTTCGAATTAATTGCGTATTGCGCAATAGACAGGATCCTTTAGCGCAGCGGGACAGTGTAATTGTTGAGAGATTTTCTTGGTGGTTGTTATAAACAGACAAACACATCATTTAACAGTGGCTTTTAAAGAGGAAAAAGTGGTGTTAGAGCCATAAATCTAAAATATTTAAGTTATTTGTATGATGGTTTGCTTTTTATTTTTATCATATTCAGTAAGAAGATTTGTTCGGGCCATTTTATTGTGAAGTTTAGTTTACTTTGAAAGGCTTGCTTCCTGTCGAGCCGTATATATTGTATTAGAAAAAACTATGGATGGATTATCTAGACACGGAGCAATACAGTTTTACCGTGTAAACTGTGGATGACTTGGAAAAGGAAGATTTTTATTTTTTATGGATAAAGATTTTTTTTTTTTATTAAAATTCCCAGTTTGCACGCATCCTTTACTTCCCGTGCCTAAGGAATGACACCGAAATGTGGATCTCTTGACATAACAAGTGCCTTTTTTAAATAAAGTATAATAATTAAAGGCTACCATTTTGTAGAATTTTCTTGTATTTCACTTTTACTTGTCCCCATGTTCTAGTGGGTCCCGTGGAGGCTCTGATATCAAAGAACAAAGTAAATATGAAATTATTAAAATGCAAAAATTCATACTGTAGAAAGTGATAGAAACATCTACCATGGACAGTATTTAAGCATTAATTTGTCTGCTGCTTTTTGCCAGCCCTCTCTCCTGGCTTTAACAGATTTTGAGGTGTTTTAATTAATGACTCAAATTCGGCATAACCTTCCATTAAAAGCCCTTGTTCTGCTTGGGAGAAAAACTGTGGGCGTTCTTTGGCCATGCTGAACAGCCAATAGCAGCGTTGCTGATCAATGTTTCTACTATCGATACATTTCCCCTTTTAAACAAACGCATGAACGCGCAGTTGTCTCAGATAACTCAATCCAGCCATACTAATCATAAACAACAGGTGTGTTCCAAGAACCCAGTTAGCCGGATCATGATTAGCCGGATGAAATCATCTTGGATGTCTCATTTGATCTTGGATGTTTTAAGCAACGTACGAAGAACGGACCCCAGGTAAAGAAGGCTCAGCAATAGCTCTTCTTCCTCAGGAAACTGAAACGGACTGGACGTTTCTACTCAGCTGCTCATAAACTATTATAGCTACCCAACTAAAAGAATCCTATGTCTCAGTGTAACTGTGGTGTAGGGGCTGCACAGTACAGGAGAGGAACGATCCAGCACTGGTAGTGAGGTTAGCACAGGGGATTGTGGGTTGCCCATACAAGCTCTTGTGTTTATGCTACACAAGTCCAGAAAAGAGGCAGATGTATTGCCACAGATCCACCAGGTAAACAAGTCAGAAACATCAATTTAAAAACTAATAGACTTTAAAACAGCTTATTTCCCAAAACTATGAAGACAGTTGTCCCCTGCTGAGAATCATTTAAACCAACCCAGTTCACATGTTTAAAAACACTACTGGTTCCACAGGTTCTTGATCCGATTAAGAATTATTTACACTCTGCCTTGCTAATGTCTATTTGCACACTTTAGCTTCTCAGGGAGTGTTTGTTTGGACATCTATGCAAATGACACAGTTCTTTGACCTGAACATTTAAAGTTTTGCTAATGCGTATTTGCACATTATATCTGGTACGTTCATGTAAATTACATTTTGCTGTAATCTGTCTTTTTAGACTTGAACATTTAAATCTTATCACATGCTAAGGACTACTTCCACACTTTTAGCTTCTCATGAGGTGTTGGTGGATTCATCTTGAACATTTTTCTTTGATTTGTGTCAGTTATGTGTGACTTCTAAGCCAGTGTATCACAACGGTTACGTAATGACAATAAATAAAGGCAGAGTCCCAGGTGAGACAGATGCTGGATAATGAGCACAGCACAGGTGGATTAAATGAGGTAAATTGACTGGGGCTATGGTGGAGAGTGACAGACTGAAATAAACATGAATGGAGCTGAAAAGTAATGATGCACATTTTCTCATAGTGAGAAAAATCTAGAAAATTACTATGAGTCATCACCTGTCAAAGAGGGAAAACCTAAAAATTAATGTTTCTATAAAAAACAGGCAAAAAAAACACAGCACAAGTACAAAAGGTACCAAAATGACCCGAAGCCACCATTCACAAACTACTCATCACAATCCTACAGATTAAATATTCTGAATCATGGATTCAGTGACAGGTGACTTCTTTCAATGTTTTTTGGACATGAAAAGACAACATCTGAAGAAAAAAAAATTATGAGAGGCAGCTGAAACTAACTTAAAGTGTAACTCACACCCATGTAAAAACATAAACCCGCTCTCAGACAAATTTGAAAAATTCCACCAAAGAGGGCGGGGATATGCGGGAAAAAGCTGGGTGGGATGGGGGGTGGAGGCAGCAGCTTGCTTTATTTGCCACATCGACTCATGGAGAGTGAGCAGAGTGATGCTGGAAGTCACGCTGCGGTTCGGTCTTTTGAGTTGGAGGATTTTTCACCCCCCTCGTCCCCGGAGGTGGAGGGAGTCTTTGTGGAGCCCAGAGGGCCAGAACCTCATCAGTTTGAGCCACTGGCTCAGGGAGCTGACAAAGCAATGCCTGAAGCTGGTGCTGCCGAGTCAGTGGAGGACAGGATCGGTCCAATTATATGTTATCTTATTTACTTCTCCCTTTATAATCCAGAACGGGGTCACTGACAGCTTTGCAAATGCAAAATTAATTTTCAATGAATGTGGTTGATCTCCTCTCTGCTCTCTTTGCTCTGACTGCAGGTGGGTTTCAGGACGAGCTAGAAAATGCTTCCTGTGAGACAGCACTAAGGGAAGAGGCTCACGGCAGCTCTTGCTGCTGCCTCAAAACAGTTTACTGCAAAACAATTGGTGCGTTCACATGAAGTTGACCATGAAACATAAAAAGTCACTAGATTTGTTTATTGTCACTTTTTTGAAGAAAAAGAAGTCACTAGAGGGGTCTGAAGAGTGCAACCGCACTCCCTACAGAGGCACAAGATGGAGCGGTATGGGTTTTTGTTCTGTTTTTGTTAAGACGCTGCTGCTTTTATACCACCCAGCAGCAGAGCTATGTCAATTTTTTCCCAAAAAAAAGTCACTATAACCTTTGAATCAATAGCAACTGAGATTCGAAATTCAATGCAAGACCACCGTTTAACCCTAGGAGGGAGCCACACTGATGTTTTAGACACAAAAGCAGAATTTAAACAAATATGCACACATTTTTACAATAATGATCAGAATAAGTAGACAGTACTATAAAGCAACCATGTTAACAGTTTATTGGCAAAATAAGTTGATTTTGGGGTGAGTTACCGTTTAAATAAACTTGCCTTTTTAGAAGAAAAGACAATCAAGACAATTTTGAACTTCTCATATAAAAGATATGCTTTCACATAGGGAGTCTTTAAAATGCATCTAATGATCTGCACTCTACTCTTCAGTATACAACCAATCAGTGCATTCATAGTTTCACTGTGTTCATGGATTTAATCACCAGTTAGAGGTTTTCATGTGCAGGCTCTTGGCAAGACCAAATTGGTTAGGATCAGAAAGAGTTAACTTGAAACAGATTAAAATATTAATGAAAGCGGGTGCTCTTCGCCAGCTTTTATCTCATTTTATAGAACCAATGAGTCTGACAAAACAGCTACCATGTGACGCTTCTCGAGGGGAAACGAGCAATATTTTCACAGAGTAGGCATAAGGGCATAAATACACAAATCCATGGCAGTGATTGTTTATATTCCTGTGCAGGACGGGAGTGTGAGAGCAAGAAATATGCAGCAACGATTCCCACACCACATCTCCCACAGTGGAGTCTCTGTAAGTTCATTGTTTCTCTCACAATGCTGGCAGCACCCCTGGGAACAACAACCTGGCCTGATAAGTGCCCAGCCACTAATTCCAATGGAAGTTTGAAGGAAGTGTTTTCTTTCTTTCTTGTAAAACCAAATGAACGAGCCTGATCCCGTCAGGTGTGAATGTGAGATATTGAGGACTAATGGAAGCACAAGCCCGACTGACATCATCTACTGAAAACACAGGAGGGCCGTTATTTACCCTGCTGACCTTCTGAAACGGGGCCAGAACAAAGTTCAAGCACAAACTAACATCCTATGCTTCCCATACCAGCCAAGCTCAGATGTACAGAGGATATCACAGACATATTCCAATTAAGCATGGGCCAGGATGAAATTCTCATGGCATGACCACCTAGAGTAAAAATATCATAAGTTGATGGTATTAGTAAAAAAATATTAAAATGAAAATATATAACGTGATCTATTTATTTTTAAAGAAACTGACTATTATTTTACTGCTTCCAAAATCACTTAACATATGAACTTATAGTTATAATAGCGGAATCTAACATTAACACTAACTAGCCAATTTATCAGGTACAATTTAAATGCTTGTTGCACAAAAAACTGATCTACAGTTCAGGCTAGGTGAGGATGAATGTGACTTTGTTGGTAGTTCCAGATGGCCTGATATGAGCACTGCTGATACAACCGTCTCATGGGTTTACAGAGAAGGTCCTGAGATAAAAACGACAGACTGGTTTGAGATGAGGAAAAGGCAACATTAACTAGTAGTGGTAACCACTCTTACCACAAAGGTATGCAGCATTTTACCTCTGAACACACAACATCCTGAACCAGGTTACAGCAGCAGGACACCAAACCAGGTGCCACTTCTGTCAACTAAGAACAGGAAGCTGAGACTATAATTCACACAAGCCATCCAAAATGGGACAGAAACAGATCAAGGGTCAAAACAGCTCAGTTGGTGGCACCCTCTGGATGTGCCTAACCTTTTCTCAGCAATTCCAAGTTGTCCTGGCTGGCCAATAGAAATGGGAAAGGTTTGTTCATGTTGGCCTACTGCAAAAGGATAAGGACACACACTGAGAGCCAGAAATGTAGAAGTACTGTATATCAAAGGTGATCAGATGATCATTAGCAAAACTCTGATGGTCCTCAGCTAGTGTAGATACACAGAGACAGAGTCCTACTCTAAGAAGCCTCGAGACATAGTGTGTGCAATAATACACAGTATGGGTAGGTTTGAATATTATATGGAAAGAGAATTTTTCCTGGTCTGATGACTTTCCATATTAGCTGTGACATTTAGAGGGTGAGGATAGAATTTGCCATAAACTACATAAAAGCATGGCTCGATCCTGCCTTGTTTTGATGGTTCTGGCTGGTGGTAAAGGTGTAATGGTGTGGGGGAATTCTGGGGAAGCGACTTGGACCCACTGAGCATTGTTTAAATGCCACGCTTCTATAGTTTTATAAACAGGGGGAACATGTGAGAGCCTTCTTTCATCCAGTTTATCGGCAGGGCACAGCCATAAATGGGGAGGGGCAGCACTGCATTAATTATAAGTCCAGTCCAGTCTCTTAAATACTTTCCATCGTGTCCATTGTAATAGACTTTAAAGCCAAGGAAAGTTATCATTAAATCACAGATGAGGACGACTCAGAGTACAGACAGTGGATACGGGGCTTTGTAGACTGGTTGCAGCAGAACCATCTCAGCTTAGATTCAAGGAAAACAAAGGAGCTGGTGGTGGACTTTCGCAGTCACAGACCCACTTCATTGATACCAGCTAACATCCAGGGAACTGATGTTGAGATGGTGGACTCTGATAAGTACCCTAATGTTCTCCTGAACAGTAAACTGGACTGGAATCACAACACTGATGCTCTTTTCAGGAATGGTCAGAGCAGACTCTAAATGCTGAGGAGGCTGAGGTCTTCTGTGTCCAAAGAAGACTTTCTATAGTGTGGTTTGTTGGAGCACCAGCTGATCTGTAGCTGAGAGAGATGCAGCGGGATAAAGTCATTAGGAGGGTCAGCTCTGTCCTGGGAGGCCCCCTGGACCCAGTGCAGGTGGTGGGAGTATAAGAAAAATCACATCACTGATGGACAATGTCTCCCGCTCCATGCATGGAGCTGTTGCAAAGCTGGAAAGCTCTTTCATTGACAGACTGATGCATCTCAGATCCTCAAAGGAGCGCTTCTACAGGTCCTTTGTCCCAACTGCTGTAAAAGACTTTATCACTTTGCTGCTCACAGCAGACTCAATAAGTGTTGACAACATGCTAAAGATTGCTTGGTTTCTGATCTGATCATGAATCATTTACACTCTCTCTCAGATGCTGAATTCCATTTGCACACATGTTTAGCTACTTTGGGTGTTGCTTGTACGTACATATTGCACACTTTTCTCACATCGTTGTGTAAATCGGTTGCTGTATTACTTCTGTTCAAGTTGAACATTTCATTTTTATCTGAATATGCCATGTTATCAATAATTGTCCATCACTTACTCTGGTTTTATTGTTGCCTTTCTGATGAGTTCACTCTCTGGTGCTTTAGAACTATAGATTAGATTGGCTCGTTTTTTCATTACTGGTATAGTTTAACTCCGTCTTTGTGTTCTTCCCACTATCACACCCGGGGACAATTAAGACATTTCTAAAGTTATAACTGCTCTTTTCTTTAGCAGTTTTAAAACCTTTTAAAACCATGCTATACCTTTAGAATATTAACCCAACCATGCCTACTTCTAACACGGTATTGGGTGAATATAATGTCCAGTCTAAGGTATCATAGCAAGAAAACCTTGTAGATGCTGTCTGACTTGCCGTGTGTTCAAGGGGAACCAGAAAGCAGACTCCAAGCACACAATCAGCTCAGGAGCTGAGTTGTTACATAACTGTGCCAGTGTGTTCATGTTCATTCTCTGAGACAAAGCTCTCCCATGTCAAAACCTATTAAAGACTTCCATAAAAGAAATCCCTCCATCCTCTTCTACGTCAAGCAGTTGAGTCATACTTCTAATGATAACCAGCAAGACCACAGGTGTAATACACCGACTCCACATCAGCGCATAGCGCCCCAGGAGATTACAGTCTGGAGTATTTACGTGATAACGGCGCTGTGGTCGGATAGGACGACAGCATCCCTGGGGACCGAGAGGTTGCTGCAACTTCTTTCCAGACAACTTGGATGAAGAACATACTGTATGGTCAGTCCCAATGGCTGCTGAATATATGTGAATGGATAAAGCACATTGTTAATTTTTTTTTCCACCAGGGTTCAGCAGCGACTGCGCTTCCTCCGCAGGCCGAGGGCCTTCGACGTCAGACAGACGGTGATGTTGCTCCTTTGCCCTGCCGTAACAGAGAGCGTCACTAGGTCCAACCAGGTCTCAGCCTGATTCAGCAACCCGTCTGTTCAAAATCACCAACTCACGCAGTTCACACAAAGAGCCACGAAGTCGATGGGACTCAATCAGCACCCGTCTCTTCAGACCATCTTTAAGGAGACAATAACCAGACAGGCCCAGAAAATGATCTCAGACCCCACTCACATCCTTCATTCAGAGTATCAGCTTCTTCCCTGAGAGCTGCGCCTCAGATTTCCTGCATGCAGATCGAACCGCTACAATAACTCATTGTTCGCCTCTCCATCAAAGCCTTAAAAAGCATCAAAATACAGTGACTGCAGAATGTACAGGTAATTAGCAGTAAATCTATTAACTGTTTTTACTGTGTCTTATTTATTTTTTATCTTCACCTTTGTACTGTAAGTACCCAGACACTGTGCAATATCCTGCGGGAGAAAGTGCCTATAAATGTGAATGTTATGTGATTTTTATGGATTTTATATTTGTCCAACAGGCAGTGTTTAAATTCAAGACTAATTTCCCTTGGACAATAAAGTTGATCTCAATCTTAAACATTAACGTGCAATCTACGTGAGCAAGACTCTGCGGATGCTGTTTGTCTAAAGGTCTGTAAATGATATCTTCTCAATGATATCGGCAGATGGCACTAACATTTAATTTGCATGCAAGATGTTGGAGTGTAACATTCAGTTATAATGGAATGGAGCGCAACGCCGATGAAAATCCACTGTGAATTTACAGTGCTGCAACATTCATTCAGAGTTGTTCTTGTCAAGGCTAAAAAAAAAATTATTAAAATAAATAAACACAAGCTTTGGGCTCTTCTAAGATAGATACTGCATCCTATCAGAATTCTCTGAGGCGTTAAGAAACAAACAAAAAAAACAAAAAACAGATATTAATCATGACAAAAACTGAAACTGCTCCGCAAGCCTGCCAGAACTGGGTTGGACTGTGGGTAGTAACACACCTAGTAAAGACACCAAGTAACCAGAGGTGGGTAGTAAATAGGTTACATCTACTCAGTTACATTTATTTGAGCAACTTTTAGAAAGAAAAGTGCTTCTGGGTGTGGTTTAGTCCACTGTACTTTTTTTTAGTTTTATTCGTGTAACATTATTTCGATGTAACGGCACTCTTATTCGTATACAATTTCTGGCTACTTCACCCACTTCAGGTTCAGCTCACTTTTCATTGGCAGAGAAAGAGGAGAAGAGAACTGCTCAGCGCTCATAGCCTGGCTTTAACCTGCATGAAAATAATTTTGCTGCGATCAAAAGTCCACGATACTGTACTTTAAAAAAAACGTCCTCCCCGACAGAGATGAATAGCTCTCCCGCTCAGGTAGTATGTGTGTCTGGGGAGGGGCGGAATGACATAGGAAAAATATTTAATGCGCCTTATGATCTGAAAAACATGGTTGATTCTTTAAAACAACACCGACATCAGTCATTTACCGATACGGCGCGATATCCATGATGGCGGCTGTTCTGTTTTGGTTTTCCCTGCATCGCTCCGCTCAGCATCACGGGCTGGTTTTGATGCGAGTGGTTAAAGTAGCACGGACAAGGGGTTTATCCAATCATATGCAAGGATTTTTGATAAGGCCCCTCCTTCTGACATACATCTCCAATGGAGCAATCCTGGATGGATGTGCGGAGCTCTGCGGAGAGAAATCCATCTGGCGAGAGTCAGGTTGGGTGAGTCTTGCGATTGGTTTATTTTCTGCTGGATTCAAAACTACTATTAGTCAAAATCTGAACATGTTATTTGCTTCTTATGCAAATAGCCAAACTAAATAAATACTAAGCTAAAATCAATTTGTACTACTTAATAAAGCAGAACAGCTAAAAAGCTTTCCATTTTGTGTAAAAGCAAGAAACAGTGCAACTTTTTCCTCTTTTTGCTGAAATCAAAATGAAATTAACGATAAATAAATCGTACAGATATCATTGTGATAACTTTAATAATTGATGTGCTATATCATTTATCAGCAGTTTTAATCAATGTAGCTATTTTGTTGAGAATAAAAACACTTAGATCTACATTAGATTTACATTTTTATGTAAATGACATAAAACTGTGGTATTTTTTACTCAGGGTTATCAGACTGTGAGAATCACATGCAAACCCACGCCTGGTCTCAAACTCAAACAGTTGAAAAAGTAATGGATCTCTGTAGCGAAAATACATGTTTTTTATTTCCTTATTTCAAGAGGATGTAACCCTTTGACCTCTCATTTTGTCTAATAAATTTTAAATCCGGTTTGGCACATGTGACAAACTGTATCCATAAAATGCTAGTCACAAAAATAACAAAAATCATTATTAGACTTTCAAAGTACTTATATTTCTGTCGGTGGAGCAATAATTTGCTCTGAAATGGTTGCCACTCTTCATCAAACATCCGAGGAGCATGGCCATCCATCTTCCCTGTCGGTAATTTAATGTAGTCATTGATCAGGGCCCTCTGTCTCTTCCTCCAGCCGCCCCTCTCTTTATCCATCTTCATCTCCATCAGGACCTTGTGCCGAGGCAGCCATCAGAGCGACGCTGGTGTCCAGGGGTAAAACAAACATGCCGATACTCCACAGAGAAAAGAATAAGGGTCAGATTGCTACCCACAGTCTCAACGACCGCTCGGTCCTGGCAGAAGCCAAGGTCACAGAGATAAACAGGAGGAAGCTGTGCTTCAGCAGTCAATTGAATTAGTTCACCACCTAATCTCCTTAAGTGATTTAAGAAAACAAATGATTTTGCTTGAAAAATATAAAAATAAATGAGTTTGAGTGCCTGCAATTTCCCTATTACTCAATGGCTTTTCTCTTGCACAAAAGTCAAACCCCTATATGTGTAGCTGTCATTAAACAACAAAAAAATCTGTCAGATTTGGTATCGGTTGTATGTGACTGTAAATGAATATTCAGCAGCTGCGTCCCAGCATCTGTGTCTGCATCTGTGCGTTCGAGGCTTTCGCCCTCTGTTCTCTGTGATGCTGGTCTAAGGCACCAGGAATTGCACAGTGATGAATGGCATTTGGCTCTGCTTTGGACTGTGCACCAGATGAGGAAGCTGCTCGGCAATCATAAATGATGTGAATTTTCTTCCCATCTAGCCCAGTTTCCAGCTGATTCCCCGCGGCGCAGAAACAATCCATCATTTAATATCGCTGGTCTTATGTAGGTTTACATTTATACACCCCGTCTGTCACTGAGCTATTTATGTACGTCCTTGAGTGACAAATGTGCTCCTCAGCTGTAAAGCTGCCTTTGCTCGGTTCATATTGTATGTGTTACACTAAAGTCTATTTATTTGTCACAATAATTAAAGTATTGCGCAATCTTTTATTTACGGCTGCATAGTGGCGCAGGTGTTTTGTCTCCCAAAAAGAGGTCTTGTCTGCTAGAGGTTAGCACGTTCTCCCTGTGCCCGAACATGCATTGGGTTATTTGTCACACCCAAGTGTCCTTACAAGGTTGCTTGTCCAAACAGCCTAGGCTGGTTAAATCCATCATCATGTAGATTTTAGCCACTAATTATTACTGTTTGCATGCTCTGACCAACTGGTTTTATGAACCACGACATCGCAAAAGTGTTTTATGAACGTTAAATCACAATGCCTGAGCTTAACCAAGAGGTTTTTATTTCCCGGTGTCGAGTCCACATGGTGAAGAAGCCATGTAGCACCTATTCTTCTCCTTCAACATTAAGAGAACTCTGTCATTTGGCATAAGACAAAACTGGAGGTTTTCTAGTGTGTTACACACAGTGAATTTCCAGATGTACAATACCGCTGCGGCCTTGAAAGAGTTAGTTTTGATGTTCCACGTACAAGAGTTTTAGGCCTTGTACATAGCCCGGTCTTTATAAAAACAAACATATCTCCCCTACATCATTTTTTTTAATAATATTGTACAAACGGGATAATTTTCAGAAAAGCTCACATCTATTGGAGCCCAAAGCAATTTTTCTATTGAGCGTTGTTTTAAACATTCCAAAGCCATAGGGGGCGGTGTACCTCAATGCTAAAACCTATGTCAGCCAATCAGAAGCCTTCAAAACAAACATGAGGTCCCTTCGTATTAGAGGGAGAGTTGGTGTAAAACAGCTGAGCTCCAAGCTCTCTTTCTTCATTGTACTTCAACGTATTGGAGCATCTAGGCTTGTAAAAACAGATGAACAAAAAGCGTAAAAATGAGCAAGTCTCTGATAGAGTTAACATTTCCTCCACTGCTTAGCCAAGTCAATAACAACGGACATAAATGGGACATCAGCGCTGCATTATTTGATCCAGAACGTGATGTACAGGACCCTTAAGCGCTGTTTTTATGTACACGCGCACACACAAAAACAGGGTTTCCTCAAATCTCCACTTTGTCTAGAGTTTTTAGTTTTTTGCCAACTTGTGTTTCTCTGTTGCACATTATACATGTTTCAGAATATAAAGTTTTGTCCTGAGATTTACTCAGTGTCTCAGTGAGTTTACCTGTTAATAAAAGCAAAATAGAATTCATTGTTAAATGCAATTGAATTTCCATGTACACTTTTAAGTCAATGATAGTAATGTAAGCAAACTAGAAATAGGACCACAAAAGGAAAACATTTTTTTTTTGCAAGATAGTGTTTTTACTGTTAAAAATAATTACAAGGAGACCAGCAAATCCTGTATAGAAATTTAACAAATACCTAAATATCTAAATACAAGATACATACAGAATTTCTATTCAATGTGTTATGTAGCTCTTTTCTAGGGGGAAAAGTCTTAAAAATGGCAAAAGTCACCAATTAGGCACACTGTCAGTATTGTTAGAATTAAATATTTGAGATCAATCTGTAGTTGGTCAGCTAATAACTTTTGTAACGGTATGAAACCGTTTGACTACATAACAAACGCACGTGAGAGGCCGTGGTAACGTAAAAAGAAATGAGAACGTATTTGGGATTTAAATGAATTAATTGGATCGAAACCAAACGCATTTCCATCTCGCAACAGAACACCGAGTTGTGCCTCAGAGGCAAAAGCAAACGCTTGTAAAAGCATCACTGTCATGACTAATGTAACTGAAACAACTCATCAAACCAGAAAGAAACATGATAAAAATGTTTTCTTTGGCTGTTCTGGTTGTGCAGCTCCTGCTCTACTGTCAGGCTCTGGCAGCTGCAGGGCGCTCCTTCACACCTAACTCGGCCTAAGGTGTAACTTCCCTATAGCCTGATGTGCACAACACCAGAAATGCAACTGAATGCAGCCGTGATACGAGGCTGTAGTGAAAGTAATGGGTCCATTACTGTCTTGCTCAAACATTGCACCTAAAATATATAGGAAACAAATGTGAAACCTAACAGCTTGTAATTCAGTATGATTTGTTCATGAGGCTGGGACACTAACCCGATGTACTCTGCCTGAGGCTATCTCCACATTTTAAAAGCACTGCCAGGCTATGTAAGTAAAAAACAAAGTGCAACGTCTTCTAACGTCTTCTTACTTTTCTGCACCACCCTTGACTTGAGGAAAAGTAACTGTAGTTGAACAACCACAGCAGTGCAGATGTAGCCCATCTACACAATAACTTAAGGGTTTATATGTCATCTGAAAATCCTCGGTGCAACTGGATAATCGTACTAAGAGAAAGTCATTTTGAAATTGCATGTGTTATTTCCCTGTTACGATAATATCTAGTGATACATAAAAGTGTCGAAGTCAGGCAAGATACACCAATCAGGCTTTTCCTGGACTGTACCAATTAATTTATTTTTTTCTTTTAGGAACTTGAACTCGGGGTACCCATCCTTTGTGTAATAAGTAAAAGGAGATACATTTTGGTTATTTATTCATGACTAAACCACTTTCTATTCCTGCAGGAAAATAACAAGACTACACATCAATTTGTGATTCCTGATGTAAGGGTGTTTACAATTTTTTGTTTGTTTTTGTTTTCTAAATATATTTTCAGTCCAAAAGAAAAAGAACGAACAGCAAATTAATCTGCATTTATGCTGCAAAACAAGCTCCCATCTGGATTTTTACCAACCCAACAAAGATAGATAAAAGTAAGCCATTACTGTTGTGTTTATAAACTGAAAAAAACAAAGTTCTTGGGTTTGATGCATTTTGTTAACAGGGAAACCTTTATATATATATATATATATATATATATATATATATATATATATATATATATATATATATATATATATATATATATATATATATATATATATATATATATATATATTTGACCTCCTGATGACTGATCAATGTTATTTAAGGATAAATCTGCTACTCCCGATTGCTGGACGATTTTTATTTATTTTTTATTTTTTGCTGTGAACCTTCACGTCAAAATGATGAAAATATTCAAGCGTTTTCTCACATTGTTCTGCTTCTTGTACACAGTCGGACAAAACCAACTGAAAGTTGTAACATTAAACCTGTATTTTATCTAAAAGACTCTTTTTTGCGGTTATTAACTTAAGTTATTAACTTGTTATTAACTTACAGCAATACAACGGTAGTGTGTGTAGGAATATACAGAATGCCAACAAAAAAACACTGACATTTTGTTGCCATTTCTACTATTTTCAAAGTTCTTACAAATTTCAAAAGATGGGAGTAATTTTAGGAGAATTTGCTTATTTTACTGCCGCAGCCAAACATAAGCGATAACAGAGGATATCAGAGTAGAGATGCACCTAACAGTTTCTTTCTCCACAGTCTCTGTTTCAGTTTTTTTTAACTAATTCTGGTTTATGCAGATAGGTGCAGTAGTTTTATACAAGTTAATTGAAGAATTATAGGAGCATTGCTTTGTCAAACAGTATGTCCCCAAACTTTTACCTTTTGCTAAATCTAAAGTCAAGCTTTTGTGAAAGACATCATGTGATCTCAGCTGATGCATTTAGAGATTGAAAAAAGTAAAATAGTTTTCAGTGTTTGACATGCCGGTCATTAATCAGAAGCGACCAGGGGATGGTTTGCTGAGTTTTTGGTGCATCCCTTTCTCATATGTTGTGCATGATTTGCAGCTTAGAGATCAAAATAAGTCAATGCAAAGATAGCATGTATGAGAATGTATAAAAGTCTCAGCGATACGCCACAGTTTTTAGAGCTTCTGCGTGTGTTTTATGCAAACATTCAAGAACTTTACTCTGCACATCAAACTGAGGGAAGGAGAGAAGTGTCTGTGTTGCATGTGATGAATAGCGCTGCAGAAAGTACCCCCCCCCCCTCACCCCCCCTGCCTCCCTGAACTCAATGATCTGTATATTGATCTACTCGTGTTTTATCACTCCCCTGTGCAGAAACTGAGTGTGCCAAAAGAAAGATCTTAATCTCTTGCACAGATTAACTCTTTTTTTTTTTTTTGCCTCTTCATTTCCAATCATGCGAGGTTCTTGCGGAAAGACATCCATGACCAGTAAAAGAGGTTGAAGCAAAACAGTGGCGGTGATGCGCCAGTGCTCGGAGTTTGTCGATGGCCTCGGGCTAAATAACGCCCGGTGCAGCAGAAAACCGTGCATGCGGCGCACCCTAACAGGCCCCGTCATGCCCAAACCTTATAAGCACCGGAGGCAGACGGCAACATATGTTTGACACTGAAAGGGAGAAGAGAATTATTCTTTTTTTTTTCGGGTCAGGAGCCTTAAGCCAGGAACAGACACATGTCCCACCGACTCTCTGCCAGCTGTGGCCAAGCATGCCGTGCAATGCTGTGTGCACATCACAAGAACGCGTGGGACAGCTCCCCACATGTTTAGCTGCAGGTGCTGCTCCTCCTGTGTGTGTCTGTGTCTGTGTGTGTGTGTGTGTGTCATGTGAGGAAAAAGCAATCAGAGCCCAACAAAAGAATTATTCTAATTTTCTCTGAGAGCAGGAAGCAGCAAACACCCTTCCTAAGAACCAAGGCAACTTTCCCGGCAAGTCAGCGAAGGGCTCAGCTGAGTTTAGAGTACCGGATGAATAATGTAGTGCCACGCAGTGACAGGCTAGATTATGAATGATGCAGAAATACCGGGGGGAGGAGTGGGGGTGTGGGGGCTTAGAGAGAACTGACACCATCAGTTCTCTAAGCACCTGGGGGCAGCCTCTACTTCCACCAGCATGCACAATGAAACACTCATCTGACCCGTGTATCAACTTACGGTGAACTGGACGCACACCAAAGCGGAGGCATTGCAGAATGCGTGGGCAACACGCTCGCCACGAGCTGTAGAGGGGAAAGCCCTGATTCAGCAGACAGAGGATCAGGGTCAGAGTCAGCTGATCCAAGGTCAGCTCAGCATCAGGGTTGTCCCTGAGATCATTCTAGGGTAAGGATGTCAGTGGCCCCCCCGCGAGGCTGCTGGGGTCACTCGTCACATGCTGCCAGGGGGTCAGGTCAGAGACCCCCCCAGGCTACATGGTATACTGATCGTGCAGTGACAGTGTGTGAGAGCAGGTGGGCTTGTTTTTATTTTTTTATCAAGAGGACATGCTGAAAGTGTTTTCCCCGGAAGGAGGTGAAAGAGAGGTGGCAGACCCGGAGTTTAAGCTATTATGCCGGTGAAGGATTCAATAAATGCTTCTGAGTTAAGTTATTTGCTGAGCCTTTTCCAGGTTTGTTGGAAAGCTTTACAGTGGTTTGCTCTATATTTGTTTTTAATTCTGTGTAAATTGCAAAAGAAAACGAGATAAGTGAGAATTTGCACAGGCATGTATAAAGAAAATATGTCTAAGAGTAACACAAACGCAATAGACCAGCAAGTGCAATGTAATATAGCTCCTATAGGTGATTTCCTTTTTATCAACATTGTGCTTTCACTTCAAGCAGAGAGGAGAAGGCGCGCAAGAATGCACTTACCACTGGAACTCATGATGTCCAATGCGTTCTGATCCAAAACAAAACTGCCTCGGCCAACAATAATCCCATAAAGCGCGGAGAGATATTCACATTGTAGTTAATAAAATGATACCCTGCGACCGCTGACTGGGATCGCCGCGCTCGGCAGCGCTGCCCTCAGCCAATTACATGTGAAGGTAGACGCTGGCAGAGAGAGGGACACACTAATATAAACAAAGAATTCTTAGCGAGGATTATTCCCGTAATCAGCTGTAGGATCCAAATAAAGCTGCCGCTCCCGCTGTGCGAAGATCCCCTGTTTTTTTTTCTTTCTTCTTCTTCTTTTTTTTCTTAATTCTAATATTTTTTTTCCCTTCAGTGAAACAGATGATAGACTAGAAAACGACGCTGTTCACTTGGATTCCACCTTCACATTTTTACTCTCGCCTAATACAGTCCCCTCCCTCCTCCTCCTCCTCCTCCTCCTCCAGCTCCGCGGCGCTCCTTTGGCGTGTACCCGTGCGTGGCGTGCGCCTCTCATGCGCTGTCAACACTGGGCCCGGATGTGGTGTGCGCACTGTCCTTTCACAATAAGAGAACAACACACAGCTTCGGATTTTACTTTTAAGTTAGTGTTTTCCATGTTATAGATAGATAGATAGATAGATAGATAGATAGATAGATAGATAGATAGATAGATAGATAGATAGATAGATAGATAGATAGATAGATAGATAGATAGATAGATAGATAGATAGATAGATAGATAGATAGATAGATAGATAGATAGATAGATACTATAGGGTGTTTTCAGCTGACGTCACGCTCACGTGACTACTCAGCGCGTCCGCCATATTGGGTGGCAGTCGTTTCGCACCGTTGACCAGCATTGTATGACGCCTTAGGCAGTATTGGAAGTGAACAATGGGGAAAACGTGTTTAATGGTTGGTTGCACGGCCCGTGGAGGTGGAGATCAACGCTTTCTATCGCCTACCAGCTGTAATAGTGAATCAGTGTGAAAAAAAAAAAACAGCTGTCTGAACAACGCCGTCACCTATGGCTGACACGGATATCCAGGTCCGATTTGGACGGTGTTAAGCTGGAATACGCCAGAGTCTGCGGTGCTCACTTTGTCACAGGTAATTAACTGTTAAGTATTTAAAACATATAAGAAGAATATATTAATAATAGGGCTTGGGCGTTATGACTTATTACTTTCCACGGCTGTCGTGTTGACTGCCTCCGCCGCCTCTACTGCCTATTACTACCGCGTACTGTACTCCCTCTCTCAGCCGTGTTTTAATTTGATTAATTTCACCTTAACTTGATTTCAACCATGGTAAACCGTTGCTGTATTGTGGGCTGTAACAGCGCAACACATGATCGCCATGGGAAAAACATAGAAACAGATTAATTTTCCACCGCTTTCCTGCCTGGAGGCGCAACCACGGAGAACAACTGTTAGCGATAACAAAGAGTCGGCTCGCTTGGATCGCGGCTGTAAGTCGACCGAACATAACTTTCCACAGTATCCCGATGTCAATGAGAGTGTGTTCTAAACGTTTGAAACACATAGCAGCAAGTTAAAAGTACATTACATGCGCGAGTGGTTGTTAGCGCTAACGGTTAGCATGAGCCAGAGCCCGGCTGAGCGCAGCTTACCTTTGAACGAGTTACAGAGATAAAGAGATCGTCGGCTCGCTTGGATCGCGGCTGTAAGACCGAACATAACTTTCCACAGTATCCCGATGTCAATGAGAGTGTGTTCTAAACGTTTGAAACACATAGCAGCAAGTTAAAAGTACATTACATGCGCGAGTGGTTGTTAGCGCTAACGGTTAGCATGTGCTAACCCGTCTGTACGCAGCTTACCTTTGAACGAGTTGCTGTGTTCCCACTGTTTGCTGGCTTTATGATCTGCAGCTCCTACCGGCGCCAATACGGTAAATACAACTTAATTTTGCACTGGTCATTGTTCTGCTTAAATAATTAAAGCCGCGAGCGGCGTCGATCGGCCTTGCAGCCAAGCGCCTTCGCGCACCGCCCGCGTGCAACACATTTGCGTCGGATTGTTTACATTTTTACCATCTTATTAAAACTCACCCGTCCACGTATGATGGCGATTTCCTTGATGTACATAACCAGATGTGAACTGGTTGTGAGCCTCTAGATCCTTGTAAGCTCTTATTTCCTCAAGAGTGTGCAGAGGGTTTTCACCGAACACCAGGTAATGCACTATGTCGCCGTGCTCTACATTTGGCCAATCATCTGGATTACGGCTAAACAAGGCACCGTGGAGGGCATACGGGTCCATATGGTCGATCACGGAACATTTCCTCAGATATACGTCCTTATCTGGTCGCTCTAGCGTGCTGGCGTACTTATCCATTCGCGATACGATAATACGTGTAAGACAACTAGAGATAAGGAAGTGTGCCACCCAATATGGCGGACCGGAAGTTGGCCAGTGACGTCAGTGAAAACACCCTATTCTACCCCACGATTGTGTAGGGCATAACATGGTTGTAGTATAAGATTTCAAATAAAACGGCAACATATATATATATGTATATATATATATATATATATATATATATATATATATATATATATATATATATATATATATATATATATTTTTTTTTTTTTTTTAATTTGGTTTTATATGATATTCAAATTCAGAATTGGCATGTTTTGATTTTGACAATTTGAAATTGCCTTAAACGCAATTCTCTGTAAAGCTTCAATGAACTCTGTAATTGTAAATTAAAAAGCGAAAGCGAAGACACAAAAAAAGGTTTTATTATGACAAACATCTCGGTATTTCCGGTTTACCTCCAGCTCTTGCCCAGGCTTCACTTGTCTCACTTTTCATCCTTGCTTATAGCGACATCACTCTTTGCTTTTGGAAGCGGGAAAAGGACGCATTGTCCTGAAAGTCGTCGAAAGCAGGGGTGGGTCATCAAATGTCTGACTTCAAGTGAGAATGGCAGAGATGACGTCAGTGTCTGCAGAAATCTCAGTGATTGTCCTCGTCAGTCATCCGGCATGTCGGTAAAAATATGCAAATCAATTTTCAAGAATCCAAAGAGGGAAAGCTCCCTGCACTCCTGGCTTTTAAAATCAAGGCGTACAGGGAGCTTTTCTAAAAAAAAAAAATGTCTTGACGTTTTCATCGCGCTCGGCAGGGTCTGCAGTGAAAACTGTTACGACACTGCCCTCTTCTGGAAAACAGACGTAAGGAATTTGACTAATTGGATTGTTTACGGATGAAGTTCTGCTAAAGAAAGGTTAGATTAGCTGACACCATTAACAGAGGTTAACCTCACAACAGAAATGTGCAGCGAGTAAGGCTCTTTTTGGATTATTATTATTTTTTTACTTTTAATTTTTAAATCTAAATTATTTTAGCCAAATAGTTTTTTTTATTTCGTGCCTCAGGCATTCTTTTAAGGACAAGCATTGTACTGGTATTGTCAAGCTAATGCAAAATTCTGCAGAGGAGGTGCTCCTGATTTTAGTTTGTTCCTCTTCTAGTCTAACGACGTTGACTAAAGGCAGACTTGTCATGCACTGATAGCTTTGATTTCTGTTTACTTTAAATGGGTTCATGGGTATCGACGCATAAAGCTCTCCATCTAACAGTGCAACACCCATCCGCTGTGACTATCTCAGCCATCCAACTGGAAGCTGGTCTAATGCAACATCAGCACTGAGAAATTAAACAGCCCCAAGATGGCAGGAGGAAGAGAAATGCAGTTGATTAAACATGAGGTGAACAGCAAATTCTAGTTGGGAACAGGGTAAAAGCACAGTGCCTTGATAAGACGACGAAGCTCCTTTAACTTTTGATTTTGTCTCACCATTAATGAAAACTTCATAGTTGTTTTTTTTATTTTGGAATGTATTGGGACAAAAAAAGCAGTGCATAATAGTGGAGACAAAAAAACATATTGTACCAAATTATATTCTGTCTCTTTTACACGGATAACCTAAAATCAAAAGTTCGCTTCAGAGATCACATAATTAGTAACCAGAGTACACCTTAATGTAATTTAATTTCAGTAGAATTACAGTTGTTTTGCGTGGGTCTCAGAGAATTTTTAAAGAACAAAGAAATCCATCCACAAAAACGGAGATCATTAATCAGAGACGCAGCCAAGAGGTAACACTGGAGGAGCGTCACGGTTGTCATGGGAATATCTGGGAGCAAATCAACCACTAATCAGGCACCTAAACAAATCTGATCTGTGGAAGAGTTGCGATAGATAAGAAAGACATAAGCAAAAGTTTATCCCAGACCAAAGGAAATATTTTGTAGAAAGTGCTCTAGTCAGATGCAACCAAAACGTAAAACTTCGGCCTACATCCAAAGCACTTTGTGTGGTGAGAAACTGCATGTGACACTGAACATGAACACATCTCACGGTGATGCGTGGAGTTGGCAGCATCATGCTTTGTAATTCACTTCTCCAGCAGTGACAGATGGTAAAAATTGATGGGAAGATGTAGGGTAATATTGGGAGAAAACCTGTTAGAGGCAGCAAAAGACCAAAGACCGGGGCAGAGGTCCGCCTTTCAGAAGGATGCCAACCCTGAACTATGGAATGGTTCAAAGCATTAAAGTTTCAAGTGTTTGAAGTCAAAGTCCAGATCTAATTCCAATCCACAATGAGTGCTGAGACTTGCGGCAAACTGCTTGTCACAGATGGTCTTCATCCAACTGAGCTTGAGCTGTTTTGAGAAGAAAGGTTTCAGTATTTCAACGTAGAAGCTGGTAGAGTATTAAAGGTGCATAGCGCAATTTTTAAGTTAAATATGTATTTAAGCAGTTGCCTCTACACTGCAAAAACTGATCTAAATATAAGTAAAATGTTCTTAAAATTAGGGTATTTATCCTTGATTTGAGCAGGTAAATAAGATTATCTGCCAATGGAATGAGTATTTTGACGCCTAAAATAAGATAATTAGACATACTGCACTTGAAATAAGAGGATTGAGATGAATTGTTCCTATTTTAAGTGCAAAATTCTTATTCCATTAGCAAATCATCTTATTTACCTGCTCAAATCAAGGACAAATACACAGATTTTAAGAACATTTTACTTATTTCTAGTTCCGTTTTTGCAGTGTATAGGCTGGATGAGTCAGCTAATGAGAGTGACTCGGGCCGAATCCTCTCGCCGTGCACGTGGGTTTGACGCGCCGCACGCTCTCGTCCACCCTGCTATTTTCTGCCATAATCGACGCATTAGCGAGAAACACGGGCTAACTTTAATCTGTATAGCTTTCTTACCTCAGCAGGCATTACGCCTCTAAACAAAATACGTACCTGTGCCGACGCAACGGCAAATGCTTTTCCTCTTCTCCAATGCACGTGCACAACACAGGTGTCATTTCAACATGTTGCCAGGAGGCAAAAATCCTGGAACTTTTGCTGTGCTCCTTTAATGAGAAGGTGCTTTCAGAAATGTTTTTTTTTTTTTCGCAGGGGTGCAGTATACAAATGCACACCACACATTTCAGATTTCTGTTAGTAAAATATGTTGAAAACCATATATCTGTGAGGTGAACTATCACATAGAATTTCATATAAGACACTGACGTCTGTGGTACGGTACTTTTGCACGGTACCGTATATGATTGGCGTCATTATCAATGGCCAGCTGACCTTTAAAGATCAAGTCGCCTCCGTCGTCTGACCATTAAGTTTTGCATTGTTAAACAGAAAAATCAGGATGTACCTAAACCTACCTGTCACCCGTGCAGGTACGGGTGCAGTTTACGGTCATTTCCTGCCTTGACTACTGCATCTCTCCGAGCACTTCCCTCCATACCTTGTCATTCTATGTATCTTATTGTTAGCGTTGATATTAATTGCATTGTTACATCCTTGATTGAAAGTCGCTTCGGATAAGTACATCTGTCGAATGCATAAACATAAACAGAGGCTGAGTGACAAATTCCCTCCAGATTTGTTCAGTTTTGACTTATCTAAGTGAAGCCACTGTTTATATTTTTATAAACCACCCCAGTTGCCCTCTCTCCATGTCCTGAGGAAGTCCTTGTTCTGGGGGTTTTTCGGAAGCTGGACAATGGCGGGATGTGAGAGGCGCAGTGTTCTCCCTCCGCTGCCCTGTGTGGTCTTACCGTTTAAGGGTCTGGACTCAGAAGTTCCACAAGTCTTCTCCTGCCCTTCAACTGTCTTTTTTTTTTCATTGCAAAGTTTGTTTGCTAGCTTATCATGCACATTCTTGCTCCTGCATACTTGTTTAAAAAGTAACCTTCATTGTTTGCTGGTTTTGCACTGGTCAGGGCTCACGATGCTCGTTGTTGGTAATGATTCACTCAAATGAATGATCTTCAGCGGAAAGCGTGTGGAGTGATATTCATTGTACGACAGTCCTCAAATAGCTGGTTTCTAATTTCGCTTCTGTGTCCCTCCCTCATTGTGCTTTTGTCTACCAAACTGACACGGGCTGCAAAACAGGAAGCAAAGCTTCCTGTTCACGGGAGGCAGAAGAGCAAGAGGCCATCATGTCAACACAACGTTGTCACTGTCTGCAAAGGCGCCAGTCGTCCATCATTGACAATAATTCCTGCCCCTACTGGAATAAACCTTTTGAGATGCCGTCTCGCAGCTTGTCCCTGAGTTTGCCGAGCGGCATAAAACAGCCACAGTCAGCACAAACGATGCTGCTGATCACATGACGGAGCCACAGTCATGTTTCTGTGGCACTCCTAATGTATTGCCCCATTGTTTTTACCCAGTCACTCAGCCAGTGTTTTTCTTTTGGAGGTAAGGTTCCTTTTGTTTGTGAGTCACACCGAAGCGATGTGTCCACTATCAGTGAGCCTGATCGGCAACATGCCGCATTCTTCATCAAGTCTCACAATCCCTAAGCTTTGTTCCTCCACAGAGGAATGTGAACGCAAACACTCACGCACACAAATATAATTCCCAGTGCCCACTGTCATGCTACACTACGATCTCCAGCAATTCCAATTTTTTATTTACTGCTGTTAAATACAGTGACATACACACACACACACAGAATGAGGACCATGCCATGACTTCCATAGACTTCCATTCATTTTAAAGCCTTTCTATGGCCCTAACCCCAACCTTTGCCAGTCTATACCTGACCCTAAACCTAATTGACACCTTAATCCTAAACCAATCCTAGCCCGCCACCAAAAAGTGAAGACTCACTTTACTAGAAAAATTAGCAAAAACTGTTGTCATTCATCTGCAAGTACAAGAACACACACACACAGACCCTAGTTTAAACACTTACTAGGCACCGTTCCCTGACTTCCATTAACTCCCATTCATTTCAACCCTTTCTATGGCCTAACCCTGACCCTGACGCTTAACCAGTAAATGGCTAACCTTAACCTAAACCTATTTGACAACTTAGTCTTAAATCTAATCTCTAGCCCACCCACCCCAAAAAAAACGAGGGCCAAATGAGTTCCACACGTTACATTCAAGTCCTCACTTTACTAGTAAAATGTATAATGTTCTCACTCAGATGTTAGTACAAGTACACACACACACAAACACAGAGGAGAATAAATGGTCCGTGTCCTGCAGCCTCGCATAGCTAATTGGTTGATCACATGTGGACTACATTGCTGAAATATTCAGGGTGACTTTGTTCTGGTGTGCTGGACTCTGGAGGAATATGCACTGTAAAAATGTTTGCTGGTGCCTATCGGTCATTGAGCAAAAGACAAGGTCCACCCTTGATAGGTTACTACTCCATCAAAGTGCGACAGAGAGAAAAGCAACAACAGACACACACTTTTATACGTAAGGGCACTCTAGCATGCTCTTGGGAATGTGGGAAGAAGCTGTAATACCCAGGGAGAACCCACGCATTCATGGTAAGAACATGTGAACTGCCTTCCCAGAGGCTAACAGCCAGGATTAGAACCTGCAGCTGCAAAGGAACGGTGCTGTCAACTGTACCGTCGCCCAACTTTCGTTCAGTCAACCATCATTCTCATTCATACTTCATGGTGTGGAGAGCAACAATGTTGACACCTTTTTATGGGTTGTATTTTGAATGAGTATCTAAAGTCATTAAAAGTTTATTGTCAAAAGACCTTTGGCAAAGAAAGTTTTCGTGTCGAAGAAAGAATCTGGCTTCAGCTAGCTTAGCGGAGGAGCTAAGGCTATAAAAGACATGCCTAGCAAGCTAGCTCTCTCAACCCTGAGGCAGCCAGTTAATGGCCTATTTAGCTGGTGTAGATATGCCTGTTCAGTAAATATTTGTGCACTTATTCTAACAGTTTGTTTTATACATGTAATCACTTGAAGAGCTTTTATTTAACTAAGCTGCATGAAAAGAAAGAACCAAAACAAAAGCAGCATGGGGATAATTACCCAACCTAATAGAGAAAGGCAGGTTTAAAACTCAGTGAGTGAGGAAAAGGTGATTGCTGCTTTTTATTTACCCTGTTTTTTTTTTTTTTTCTTCAGCCATGGAAGCCAAATATAGCACATTTCCTGGCATCAAAGCACACCTAGTAGGATGCCACCTGTGGGCGTGTATGGCAGGTATGTGTAAATGTATTCCGTTCTTGGAACTTCGACGAGTGTTTTCCCAACAACGGTGCATACCAGCTGACTGGCTGTTGCTGCTGTCTACTGTCCTCATACGCACCCCGTGTGAGGACGGGCTGCAGGTTACTGAGCATTTGTCATGTCACGGTAGAAGGGCTGCATGAAAACTCAGCTGTTTTATAATCTTACTTTCCTCACTGGCTCCACGCTGCTATTGGCTCACATGTCAGCAGTGTGTGTGTGTGTGTGTCTGCAAAGGGAATGAGGGCAAGGAAGAAAAAAGTGGGCCGTACCAGTGTCCCAAAGAGACGTGTGGGAGGAGTTACAGCCTAAAACTTCCTCAGTCACTGACATGTTCCCTTTGAAGGCGTCCGAAGCAGAAACACACATGCAGGACTATAGCTCACCCTTACTGACTTACCTGTTCTCTTTCCTTTTTTTTATTCTCCTGTGCTTTTTGACAGTGGGGAATGACAGCACAGTCAGCAGCCACAATGACAGCTGTGTGGTGAAGCAGCATTCACACAAAGGGGGAAGATTCACAGACACCCAGCAAAGTATGAGAGGAATGAATTGAGTTGGGGAGAGCTGGCAGTAACACAGAGGTAAGACAGCTTTTCTTTTTTTTTTTTCTTTTTGCCTCATACTCCAAATTCACTCTGTGTGTCCTACACTTCCTTTTGAGTAAACACTGCTGTACTTTGTACTTTGCCACATGACCATAATGCTGTGGTCAGCCCAGAGCGTACCCAGAACACTGTCAAAGTTATTTTTTATTTTTTTAAAGATAAAACTGTGGAGCAGTGATTTGACCGAGATATTTCTTTCACCGGTGGTTTGATAACGTCTGTGAATGTTTGTTTTTTTCAAAGTCAATGAAGATCAGTATGTTTTAGTGCACCGTAATTGATTCTGATCCTGAAAGATAAAAAACAAAAATGAAGAAGAAAACTTGACAATGCCCCAGACGTTCACAGGTTTGTTTTCTTCCAAAGCTGTGCAGCCTTTGGGGAATCTCCCTCCACAGTGGCTCTGTCTCAGCCACACAGGCATGTGAGTGGGCAAACGAGGGGTCCAGTCTAAACTTAGAGACCCAGACTACCACTCTCATGTTACCCTCCGCTTTCTCTGTTTCCACATATCCCACGGCCACAAACTCCACGTTCTGCGCACGCATTCGGACGCAGAAACCTCAAAGAGCAACATCTGAACACAGCCGTGTGTTCACCACATGTCCCTCGTTGGGTTGGATCTTATTGTCACAGCTGTGGTGCAGGCTTTGGGTTTACGGAGACTGGATGGTCGTTTATGGCATGTGGGCATCAAGCTTGATAACCTGTGTCATTAAAGGAGGCGCGGCGTGTCCGTGGCCCTGACGCGCATGCAACACGAGCAGAGGACTGTGATTCTGCAGCTGGTCCAGCAGGTGTTTATTTAATAAAGAGAATATTGTGACTTTTACAGCATCAGTAGGGAATAGGTTAGACTGTTTTTTTTAAGAAGGATGTTTTAAAGAGGTCGTCAGTGAACCTTGTGCACCCGTCTGTCTCTGCCGACAAAAGGTCCTGAGCATGTGACTTGCGCATATCAGCCTTGGGAAGTCTGTGTTTATTAGATTATTCATCTGCTTTCCTAAGAGAAAACAAGGAGGGAGGGAGAGGGGGCAGTCAGAAGATTCTCAGGATATGCCTCGGCAAGCCTTAGGCCTGTTTACAGCGTTCTGCCTCGCTGCATAGCCATGCACAGATTGAGCCGTGACCACGCAGCCTGCCACATAAACAAGATAATAACACCGATCTCAGACAGGGATATCAGCCTCTCAGTGTGCTCGGGGTGAGCGGTGATCAGGGGCTCAGAAAGAGGAAGAATATGTCTGCCTTTACCCATCAATTGCTGGATATCCCATTCAGAGAAGTAATCTCTTACCATGAACTGCGCTTCTGTTTTTATAGACGCGGCACCTTGCCAAATAATATTTAGTCCTTCTGCCACAATACTTTGTAGAACCGCCTATGGATGGAACTACAGATTTGAGTATTGTGGGGTCCATCTCTAGCAGCTGTACACACCTGATTATTTTTTAGTTCTTGCCAAATCCCCCTTGCAAGACAAGCAGGCTCAGTGGGATTTGACTCATTTTCAAGTCTTATCATTTTTATTTGTGTTTGGGTGTATTTTATAACAAGTTGGTCATTATGATAAGTCTTGTGCTGCCTTTAAACACTTCTCCTTCTAGGTCAACCTATACTTGGGTTTATCCAAACTATGACCGCTTACCCTGTCCCTCCAAAATAAGCATCCCTGTCGCATGATGCGGCCAACGCCATGTGCTGCCATACGATCACAGCGACTGTAGCAGTAATGGTTTCGCTACACATTTTGCATGTAGGGCGTAGAGTTAAATTTGTATCACTTTTATATAACTTGTGGCTAACAGCAGACCGAGCTTCTTTTTTTTTTCTAACTTTCTTTCAACAATGCTTTTATTTTCAATACTCTTCAATAAACACCAGGTTTGTGGTGCACACCACAATAGTTGTCCTGTCAACAGATTTTCCCATCTGTGGCACTGTGCAGCTGCTAGAGAGTTAGCATGGGCCTCTTGGCTGTAGCTGTTAGATTAAACTAAGCTTGGACTACTTGATTTAAACCCTAGCCCCGCTTTAAACGTCTCCACGATATTATCCCTGACCTACATGCTGTGTTCCTTGGCCTTCATGATGCCGTTTGTTCACTGATGTTCTTTAAAAAAGGGCGTTCACAAAGCGGCTGGGTTCATGTTTAAATTAGTCACAGATGCATTCTGTTGGCTGGTACGTGAGACTTAACGTCTGAGGACAATTGATTGTACTGGATGTTATTTAGGAATACATGCTGTTAACCCTAACCCAGTTTAAAACAAGTAGTTAATGTCACCTATCAGAGTTTAGATAATGTGGGTCTGTCATGCAAAAATCACAATAAAATATATTGATAATCCAAAGCAAACACAAGATATTTTTGGTTTCAAGCTCCTTCACACACACATCTATCTTCTTTTGATTTGAAATTTGACATGATAATGTAATTGATATTCAACACAATCAGGGCTCCATAGAAGTACATCAGAAAAAAGTCATTTGTGGAAGTAGATCTTTACTTTTCCCCCAAGTGATGCGCACTTTTAGATATCTACCTTCCGCTTGTGGGATGGTACCACAGATAGAAGTATAGCTTGGCAAAACTATGACACGACAGTTTCGCAGCTGGAGTTTGCTCTTTCCCCCACAGCTGTGTTAGTTTTCTCCCTGGGTATTTGCAGCCTGCTCCAACAGTCCAAACACGTGCACTTCAGACTAACGATGTTAAATGGACCGCTAGAGTGGGTCTAAGCAAGTGTGGAACAGGCATGTGACATGCGTGCTGCCTGTGCAGAAAGCTGCAACAGAGAATTACACAGCCAGCTTTAGAGTTCATTATTGGCTCCGTGACTGGATAGTCAGATCTTCGTGTTTCTGTGTGTGCTTTAATCTCACCGTCTTCCCTAAAGCTTCTGTTTGTCACCACAGGTAGTTGTTTTTAGTCGAAGTTCACCAAATAAATTGCAGGCAGACATAGTTATTAGTTATCTTGATGAGATTTCATCTCATCAAGATGTGTGACTTTTATTTAAAGTCTCTATCCTTTAACACTTATGCTTCACCAGGCACTCCAATCGACTGGGGCAGGTGTTTCTGTGTGCATCCTGAGCCGGTGTCTGTCTCATTAAAAAATGTCACTATGGTAACACATGGTGACAACAACATTCTTGATTCTTACACGGTGCCTTGTTTAGGAACACTGTTGGATGCTGAACTGTAAGAACAATCTGGATTGCTTAAGGTACAAATCCACAGCTCTTCAATGGTGGTACAATTGATACTGGTGTCTTTTAGTGGCACTCAGACAAAATGTTGGCATTAAGTGTTTTCAAGGTAGTTGGAAAGTGATTTTCTGTGATGTATAGCTAAAGAATGAGTTGTTGAAGGCAGTCTAGCTCAAACAGAAACGTCTCCGGTGGAGTTTGATAACTCCCATAACAAACTGGAGCGAGTGACAGAGAACCAGGAACTGGTGGCTGTGTGTGCTCTGTTCCTTCTCCTTCTCTTAACCTCTCGGTTAACCAATCATGCAGCACTAATAGATAAGAGCTTCATTATTATTATTATTATTATTATTATTATTATTATTATTATTATTATTATTATTATTATTATTATTATTATTATTATTATTATTATTATTATCCATCCATCCACCCATTATCTATGCATGTTTATCCCTCATGGGGTTGCAAGGGGTGCTGGTGCCTATCTCCAGCATTCAACGGGCGAGAGGCGGGGTTTATTTTTATTATTATTATTATTTTATTATTATTATTATTATTATTATTATTATTATTATTATTATTATTATTATTAACAACAATACAATATCAAATTACAATATTTAATACAACAAAGAAAAAACCTCCAAGTCCTGATAGCCAACAAGCTGTTTCATAATGTTGATCCGCATGGTCACTTGGAAATGTTTGTATGTAACTCAGGTCGTTTGAAAGCAACTGATCGAGGTCGTTTATTCTGTAACAACTGAGTAGAGCCCAGTTTATTCTTTGGACAACCCGATTAAAGCAAATATACAGATGTAACAAATAGAGATCCTTCTATTTATTTAGAGAGGACGCAGTAATAATTTTAGTGGCTAGAACAGCTTGCTTTGCTAATGCTGAACAGTTGAGAGCCGCAGATTCTATGTTCCAACACAGCCTGTATTGCAATATTCGGAGTGAATGAGAAGAGTATGTTCCTGTACTTCTAAATGAGTGAAAATTTGGGGTATTTTATCAACCTTTGCTGACTCATAGAATAAAGAATGTCATGACTTTGACTATAATCTAGTTTTTCCAAGCAGTTCCAGACATATTTAATTGTTGACTATTATCATCTCAGATCATGACATTGGTTACATAAAGCTAGGGATTCATATCGTGATATTTATTTCTTACAACCCTTCTTACAGTCGATATGTTTTCAGTTTTTCCAACAACAAATTAATAATTTACATAAGTGCAATATATGGGTGTGTAGTAATCTTTCAGGTTAATTCCATTTTATGGCCTACCTACACACTCATGGGGAAGACTGGTGACATACCTGTGGTCCAGCAGATGGTCATTGACACCCTCCACAAGGAAGGTACGAGGGGAAAAAAATCTAAAAACATTTAATGTTCAGTGCTGCATCCAAGCATATTAATGGGATGAGCCATTAGCCTTTGAGGTTTTCAAATAAAGCCCAATGAAGAATTTGGACTAGATTCACAAGCTGTGGACTGCAGCTGCAATCACTGCTTCAAGAATGACCCCGCACAGACAAATCCAAGAGTTACAACGATCCCTGTGGTAAGCTACTGCTGAAACAAAAAAGTCAGCGTCCTCTTACCAGGGCTAAGAAGACAAAACTAGTGAGCTGTGACGCGGTGGTCTAAGTCATCTTTTCTGACAAAAGTAAATTTTGCATTTCACCTGGAAATCAAAGTCCAGGTATATGGAGGAGGAGTGGGGAAGAACAGAATACAAGTTGCTTGAGGTCCACTGTAAGGTTTCCTGTCAGTGATGATCTGGGAAAGGATGAATATCAACTGGTGTTGGTCCGTTGCATTTTATCAAGTCCAAAGTCAATGCAGTGATTCACCAGGAAGCTTTATAGCTCTTCTTGCTTCATTCTGCTGGCAGGCTTCATGGAGATGGGGAGGGGGGGGGGGGGGGGGGGGGGGGGGCAGCTTTATGGAGTTGTAGATTTAATTTTATAGTAGGACTCACAATGCCAGAAGTAAAAAGAAATAACACCTACTTTAATGACTATGGTATGCTTGGTCAGCAAACGCAACCTAAACCCTACAGAGAATTTCTGAAATATTGTCAAGAGGCAAATGAGAGACACAGTTCCAACAATGCCAGTCAGCTAAAGGCCTCTAAAGCAACCTGGGCTTCCTTGACACCTCGGTAAGGCACTGTACCCAACCCACCCAGTGGGTTCAGCGCATATACCTTACATTGCATGCTTTAAACTAGGCGGAAATTTCTATAGCAAAAATCTTCTTTTTTTTGGTTTTATAAAATTCCAATTGCCTGAGTTGTGGACTTTTTTTGTTCTTAAGCTGTACGAATAAAAAAATAAAATATACCTCTGCATGAAACCAATCTGAATGATTTATGACTTCCCCCTTGTTACGCTGAAACACGGGGAGACGTCCCCGTACGTCCGCTCTGTGCCACCGGGGCGACTCGCACCTCCACTTTGACTCGACCTTGCAGCCGGTCCCTCTCAGGCGTTGCCTTACAGCGGGTCAGCAGTACGTCACCCCGGCAAACAAAAACACTGTTGTTGTGACACACACACACACACACACACACACACACTTTCAGTGCATATTTTCACTCTCGCACACCCAGCCGAATCATAGGGAATCTCTCATTGAAGCTCACATACCCCCCGCACACACACACACACACACACACACACACACACACACACACTGATACCAACAGCAAAGAGTGCTTTGTGGATCGACTGTCTGGGCAGCTACTGAGCAGAGAGAGAGAGCAAGAGAGAGAGAGAGAGAGATGGATTGGTGGGTGGGGGCAGATGGAGACTGCAAGAGAAAGAAATATTAGAAAGAGCAGCGGCCCCAGACAAATAGAGGAGAAGAAGAAGAGAGTGGGACTGTAGAGACGGATCCTGCTCGCTCCTACTGGTAATGCGAGCAGGGCAGGAAAGGGACTACAGCAGTAGGAAAGGAAGCAGGGCTTGGGCAATCAAAAGGAAGGGAGAGAGAGGGAGAGAGAGAGAGAGTGGTAGTTGTTATTAAGGTGGCCGAGGGGAGCTGATGGGATGGCAATGATCTCCGGGAGCTGCCGGCTCTTGGGCCAGATGGCGTCTTGTTGCTGCAGACCGTTCCTCAACTCGTCCTGCTGTCGACCGCTCATCCACGTCTGCCTCTCCTCCTTCACAGGTCGGTCCCTCTGTGCTCTGCTGTCATGAGACGGACTGCTGCGCTCAGATAGGCAGGGACATAGGTCAATGTGCAACATGGGTAACGCACTTAGCCAAGAAGGTAAAAGAGCGGGCATGGTGTGATCCTGCGCTGTATCAGCATAACTTTGCGTGCCTCCGTGCTAACTCCGCTCCGATGGAAAGAACAGACCGTTGTTGTCCTCTTTGGCATAATGTCATGTTGCATATTGTGTTTGCTCCCCATTGTCTTGTTGTGAATGCCTTGCATCTGGATGATAGTGTTCTATTGTTTTTTTTCCCCCTTTTTTTTTTAATCTTCCACTGACAAAGCATGTTAAAAGAGAGGCGATCTAATCCAAAAAAATAATAATAAATGGTAAAAGTTTTGGTTGGTGTTTGATGAGAAGCGACTCTGACATGAAGGCGTCTGAGGAGTCAGAAAACAGGACAGCTGAGGGAGTTTTCTGTCATATTTCTGTCAGTGTAAGTATGTGAGCCAGACCTGTGTGTGCTCTGTAACCTACTGACAAATCCCCAAACTAACCGTGGCTGAACCAGGCCCCCCCCCCCCCCCCAACCCCACCCCCAGTGATGTTTAACACATACCCCGATCCTGAAACCTTTTCCCAAGCATCCTTTTTGAACGGTACCATAATATTTTGTCATGTTCAGATTAGCGTGTCTGTTCAATGAAGCTACAGCCAGGAGCTGGCCATCCAGTCTGAATATTCCCCTCATTTCAGCACATTATGTCTCATTTAATGTTTGAGAACCCTCAATTATGAAACGTAATTATGAAGAGTCTTTCTAAAGTCTCTCAAAAGGTCAAGTTGTCTCTGCTTTCTGTCAGGAACTGTTTTAGCTCGCGAGCTAAAACCCCCTGTTCAACATTTTAATGAGCTTTGGAGTTGCTGATAAGCAGATTCTGTTTTAATTTGGCTCAATCCAGGATTTCCTTTTCACCTTCTAAAGACTTAGCTGCTGTGTGTGGCTGCTGGCTGTGGCTTCATATTTACTGTACACATGTAGGAGTAGGGGCAGCCGGAAAGCAGCTACCCTAATCCCTACACGCTCAAACTAGTACGTAAAGATGCATCGGTAAGATAATTCAAACCCTCATAAATGTGTTGAGAATGCTTGACCTTAATGAACAACTGCAGGGCTACTCTTTTATTTCTTCACGTGTCTGACCGCTCTTCTTCTTTCACCTCGCAGACATCTCCCCTGCCGAGCTGGATGCTCTTTGGAGGGAGCCGCCATACGGTCTCGGAGGAACAAATGAACACTTCTCAGGCAACAACATCATGACTCAAGGTATGGCCGCCGTGCTGCCGTGTTAATTACAATAAAGTCCTTTAATAGTTTGGCACAAAAAGGAAAAAAAAAAGAAAAAAAACTCCATAGAGGTTCATGTGTGAAAGAGCAGTGCCGGTTTACCTCCGGTCACAAATGAGGAAGTCTTTGGGATATCCTCCCTGCACAATGGAGCAAACCCCGGGAAGCTCGTCACCACGTTAATGCAAAAATGATTTGCTTCAGCAATCCATAACGTGCGCGTCCGGCCGGACGACGTTTACAGTGCATGGCAAAACATTTTTTTGCCATGCACATATATTCTTTTCTTACAATTATAGATCTCAATGTTGTTGTTTATTTTTTGTGAATTGCTTCATAGTTGCATACTACTGCAGAAAGCCCGTGAGACATGGGTTTTCATCAATGTTATGAATAACATTGTGAAAGAATGTTTTCAGCCCCCTCTACTCTGATACCTCTTAATAAAACACAGGGCAAGAAGCTACCGTTGGACGTCACTGAATGAGTAAATAAGAGTCTGCCTGTATGCAAGTTAATTGTAGTATAAATGCAGCTGTTCTGTGAAGGCCTCAGAGGTTTGCTAAAGTGACATCAGGGAGAACAAGGAACACCGCAGTCAGGGGTAAAGATACCTAGACGCAGAGTTTGTTAAGGTTGGGGATGCACGATATATCTGCATTAAAATCGGTGTCGCCGATGTTAGTGATTTTGCATTACATCAATATCAGTCCGATAAGTAAAGTTGGCCAATATTAACAACCAATGTTTATTTTCATCTGCTTGTCATTTGTGTCTGTGTTTGACGAGAGTGAGGGGACAGGGTTTGTCATGCGTTTTTATTGTGTTTGATTGTGGGGTTTTTAAAAGAAGCAGAGAATGAAGCAGAGGTTTAATGTCAACAGCGCGGCTGTTTTTCACAGTGTTGAAAGAAGACATGTGAAAAGCAGTGTGTAAGTCTAATACAACCTGCATTCACAAATTAATTGAGGGTAGTTTTCAGTCGGTACAACATTTTACTAAATTTGACCATCACATAAACCTAAATGCATGTTTGTGTATGTTTGGTAAATATTGGTTATCAGACATAACCACACTATTAATATAGGCCATCGTTATCAGCCCAAATTTTAATATTGGTGTATCACCAGCTAAGGTAATAAAAGCCTTTAAAAAATATTCAGGGTACCATTCAATCTGTCACAACTAGAAACCTGACAGACTGGGACATCAGGAGCATCAACCAGATAAGCAGACCGGTTCTCAGACCTGAGATGTGTGAGAATCAGTCTGGAATCCTATTATTAGTTAAGCACTAATACAAATCTGGAAAGTAGAAAGCCTTTGTTGACATAAAGACATGTTTGCTGGCCACAAACAATAATAGGGGAGACAGTAAACATGAAAGAAGTTGTTCTAGCCTGATGAGGCCAAAATATGCTCCAGTGCAAAATGCTATGCGTGCTACTAGGCTAACACTGCACACAAACATGATGGCAACAGCATCATGCTGTGGGGATGGTGGTTAGGCGGTTTAGCCATTTGATTCGGGCGTGTAGGGCAAGAGACACAAGCTGCAGGATACCGGCCCTCGAGGATTTGACTTTGAGGCCACAGTGATGGAGGCTGCCAACAGCTTGAGACTGGGGCTGCTAGGAGTTGGATCTCCTCTGCAGAGAAAAATGGACGAATGAGTCGTGGTTGTAGTTGTAGTTGTCCAAAGCTGTATGCAAAAAAAGTTGATTCTACAAAGTATTTTTCAAAACTTTTCAAAACGTCTGACATTTTCCTTCCGCTTTATGTACACATTTTCTCTTGACCCGTTGCATAAAATCCCCCAAGATACATGAAAGTTAGTGGATTCTGTGTGAGAACATGGGAAAAAAAGTTCAACGGGTAGTAACACTTTTATTAGGCGCTGCATATGTCCGAACCTGTAAAACACAGTTTATGCAAAACCATGCCTAAAAATAAAAGTAATGGATGAACAGATTAAGACAAGTTTAAAAATGTATTGGAATATCTAAGAATAATATAAGATAATAGTAAATCATTTTGTTACCTATGTGTATTGTAATACCAACAAAAAATACTGTTTTCAAATTGCAAACAGTGATCACTATTCCATATCTCATGGACATATTTTCAGTTTATTTTCTAAATTGGAGTCAGACTTTAGTTGGGATCAAAATTAAGTTAGCCTGTCCTGGTTAAGGAGATAATGAGCAGGTCGTTTCCAAAAACAACACAGATTTACGTCTGACGCACATATCTAAGGCTGCTGTTTAAAAAACAGCGAATTAAAGGATTACGTTCCCGTCCATGTGTTGTCCCTGTCATCTTGATTTAGAGAGGGGAAGAAAAAAAAACAAGCTTTAAATCTGTCTGTTTTGTGTGAACAGGTGAGGAAGAGGAAGGTCCAGTCGGAGATTCAGGAGAAGGAGAGGAACATGACAGCTTCTGGAAGAAGAAAGAGGCCTTTTCTAGAGGAAGCAAAGTTTCCGTCGGAGAGAAACTATCTTCAGGTACAGTTCATCTGCGCTTCAGCTATCGGGTCTTCCGTCCTGAAAAACAGCTTTGCTATCAAAACTTCGAAACTGCTAAATGCATCTACGAAGGTGTTTCACATGGAGTGCATCTTCCTGAATGAAATGAATTCTGATGAATCATATTCCAGTGTCTGCCCCCCCCCCCCCCTAATGTTTACTCAGTCAGCAGTTTAGCTTCATCCATCACATCCTCCCAGGTTCCTCAACAGAAATGGATTTAAATGGAGTCCAGTAAGAGGCCTAATGGCTTCCTTATTACTCCTGGGACCGGTGTTCTGCACACAAAGCAAATAACCTAAAACCATCATAAAGCACCCATAATATATCCTTGAAATGTTTGAGCACTTTTCAGTGCAGAAAATGTAATTTGTGAGATTGAATTTTTTTTTTACCTTTAGTGTAAAAAAACAAACAAACTGCTGATCATGGTTTGCTTGTCTTCCACATAGAAATCGTGCTCCTGTTTACTGGGCGGAGGCGCTCCAATAATAATCCAGACCAGTACCTGCAGGAGGCGCTGCGCACACGACTCCGAGTGGTGGAGAGCAACAGCCAAGACATAACGCAGCTCTTCAAAGTGAGACCAGACGATGATTCCTATGTTTTACTGCACCTTCTATCATACTGAGAAGATTGTTGAAAACCATCGGCTGTATCGCGCGATAAACGATGTAAAATGTGTTATGTTCCCTTATATTATAAGGCAAAGGGAGATGTGTCACCTTATAGTCCACGTTAAAATAGACACATGGATGAATGATTGAAGGCTGAAACCTGAAACCCTTTTTTCATCAGGACCTGTCTGCTCGTCTAGTCTCTGTTCATGCTGAGAAGGATAGCTTTGTGCTCACATTCAAGACTGTGGAGGAGGTCTGGAAGTTTTCAACTTACCTCTCGCTAGGTAAGACTCATCACAACTCCTTCTGGATGACACTGAGCTTGATTTTCCTTTGGTTGATTTTTTATTTTATTTTTTTGTTATATTTCCATTTCCAGCACTGAATAATTATCATTCAAGTTTTACAGATAGTAAAACAGATTTTAGTTATTTTCACTGCACTAACTCCAATGGGCCAATAGTTGCATAGTAATCGTTTGTTTAATTTACCTTTTAAGAGTAATGAAATATTACCCAGCTGAACTAAATTCGGTGGATTTTGCTGTTTCTGTTTGTTTTTTTTTGCACTTCAGGTTATGTTGCTCGATGCTTGGAGAACTTCCTGTGCGATCAGTCTTTCTGGCTGGACCAGGAGCTGCTTCGTGAGTTGGAGATCAGTGTCACTGTAAATGAGGAACATCTAGCAACCCTCTATCTGGGACTTCTGCTGCAAGAAGGTGAGAAGTGCTCATATATGAAAGTACGCTGAATGCATTGATATACTGGAAATAACATGACACCAAATTATGCTGATAGAAAAGTTAAATATATATTTTTTTTCAGCTATTCAGACCTAAATAGATGATAAAATTGTGTTCATTTCAACATGGCGGCAGAATCTAGGTAACGGGTTCACAAACTGTGATGAAAGTAGCAAAGGGGATACTTGGGCTGCCTTTATCGGTCCTCAGAATATTTTTTGACATTTGTTGTTTCCAACAGTGAACGTGCTTATTACTGCTTTTGTTCTTTTTCTTTTTTATTCTTTTCAACCATTTTTACCTGGCCCTTCAAATAAAATCAACTTCAATATAATCAGTTCCAAGTTTGAAAACCAGTGGAATTAGCTTATTGATATAGTCAGTGACCAGGCTAACTATTGTTAGCTTAAAACAAGCTAATAATATTATGCTTATCTTCATTTTATTCAACGTTGTGGCTACATGTTCAATTAAAGCGTTTTTTTTTTTTTTTTTTTTGGTCAGCTACTGTGCGTGTAAATGATTTGATGAGATACAATTCACCAGAATTGCAAATACACTTTTCTTTTTGGCTAATTTACAATAGAATATTATTGTCCCACAACGGGGAAACTCGGGCGTGACAGTCACAAAAACACATAAACAGAGTGACACATTAAATTAAGTAATATGAGTAAAAAAAAATAATTTAAAGTTAAGTTCTAAAGCAAAGTATAATGAACTTATCAGAAAGGGGGAAATTATTAACATGTTGTGCAGTTATTAGTTGATAACTAATAAATTGTTCGAAATAACTTTTGAACAATTTATTATGGTTTATGTATTCATTGTGTTGTGTTGTATTTACACATCTTATATTGTTTTGTTGTTCGAATAAACTGAGAGAAAAAATTTTTTTATAATTTATAACTCAGCACATTCAGATAAAACTGCAGTATTCAAGTTAATTAGAGGAGAGACAGCCGGTTTACAGATCGAAGTGAGGAAAAACTAAGCAATATGTGTGATGGTGAGCGAACACCTCAGAGTAGCTAAAGCATGTGCAAACTGTCCTTTAAGATTTCTATACAAGAAGCACTCATCTATGTCATTTACTATTTAACACCTGATTTGTCCCCCATCTGTTTCTTGGAGACCCCAATTAACACTCACACAGACTTGAAGAGTAAAGGTCCATGTCTTAATTTAGAGATGACACAGTGTTATGGTTTGCACAGTCAGAGAGTTGCTAGTACTAACCTCTGCTGGGGACACTCCTGTGTGCCGATGTTCCAATATAGAAGTTGATATATTCTATCAGCGACTTTATGCTACAGTCCAAAAATGTAGGTTTATATATACTGTATATTACATTTATACAAACGTATATCCGTGTTTTATTGAATCAAGTGGTCATACCATGTATATGGAGCCCATCATAACCAGTTTTCTGAGAAAATATAGTTTTACCCCAGACAAAAAGCTACACAGATCAAATAAAAATACTGCAGTGCTGGCAAATAGCAATGTAAATTACATTAGCTTAATAAGGGAGTCTATACACCATTCATCATTTGTGACTGAATGAGGGTACAGTAGCTGCAACTGGAAAGCTAATCCATAAGCACAAAATTTTTTATCCAAGCCAAGATCACTGAAAAGAAAGCCTACATCTGCATTATGTCTCTGACTGTGTGTGGCAGCGTGTTTGCAGAAGCTGTCTTCTCTCTTGCAGGATCTTTCTTTGCTAAGGCACTATTCACCAGAAGTGAGGAGGATGAAGACAATGAAGAGCAGCTGTCGTTTAAAAAGAACGACCTGCTGATGGTGAGGGACGCGGGCCAGGAAAGCATGTGGGAAGGCACCATGCTCTCCACGGGGAACCACGGCCAGGTGCCGGTCAACGCGATGCAGCCGCTCCCCTACCCCTTCTACCAGTAAGTTCCGCGGATTAGCCATTCTCGGTCATGGGTTATACAACACTTTATGGGATTGTCATTATCTCACATGATCTTTGTTGAACTTTCACTGAAGCTCAATAAAAAAAATAGGAACATTTCTACCTTAGTTGGCTCGGCTTTATTCTTTTCTACTTCCTGTTTGGTCAGGTGGTTCCTCAGGAAGTATCCAGGCCATGCTGGATGCTCACCAGTAGAAAAGGAACTGTTTGAAAATGCAATTGGTAAAGCATATACTATAATTGTTCAGACACAAGATTAAATGTATTTTGTTAGAGAACATACCTTTAACAGGCACGCATTGACCATTTAGTTCTTAATATGTGTCACATAATGTTCAGCTCAGGTCCGACAATCTCATTTAGTGTTTGCTCCTTGGTTTTATCGTCTGATCTGTCAGTGACCGGTTCCTGTGAAGCCATCGTTGACTACAGTCCAGCTGGGCCAGACGAGCTCCAGTTGAACCAAGGGGACACTGTGGATATCCAGGGTTTGCTGCTCCGGGGGCTGAGCATCTTCATAGGAAGACACACATCCACAGGACGCACCGGATTTGTTCACAGGGCCCATGTCAAGCCTCTGAACACCATACCCCTGTAAGAAACTACATTTAAATTTCACAAGTCCACACATCGATGTGTGCCTTTTCACACACTTATCACATTTGCATCCACATATGTGGCCTACTTCCTGTTTACAACTTTGAGTTTGATGTTTTTTTTTCTAAAATTCTTTTGCACGGCGCCTTGCAAGATATATGCGTACCTCTTGAACGCTACGTCTGTGCATATGTTTGCATGCTTTATATGAATTTTATGTGGCAGAGTAACGCAGAATTGCACATAACTGAGAAGTTCAAAGGGTTCTGGCACAGTTCCTCCGACTTCGAGTCGCTTGATGGAACGATCTGGTGGAACTGAAGTACTAGGAAACAACTTCATTTGCTGACAAACAGGTTTCGGCTTGTGGAATCCATCAGGGTTCCAGGCCAGAAACCCGTTGGTCAGCTAGCGCAGTTGTTTCCTCGTGCTTCAAGCGATGCTGTAGTCTTCACCTTACCATAACTGTGAGGTGAAAGGAAAAGGATACTTGGCTTTCAAAAGTATTTTGTAAATAAAAATCTAAAAAGTCTGTCATTCACATTCAACCTCTACGGAATAAATACTTTGTACAGCCACCTTTTGGTGCAAAAACTGATGCCAATCTTTTTGGGGGATATCTCCACCAGGTATGCCCATTAGGTTGATTTTTGCCATTTATGTTTTTTACACAATGGCTTAATCTTAGTCAGACTGAATGGAAAACATCTGTGAGCATCCACGTTTCGGGTTAAGAAACTAATTCTCAATTAGATTTGTATCCAGTCTTTGATTTGACCATTTTGAAGCTTTGGTTTAAACCGCCCCATTGTAGGTCAACCTGTATGTTTTGAGTAATTATCCTGTTGGAAAGTGAATCTGTGTGCTGGTCTCAAGGCTTTTGCAACCGGTAACAGGTTTTCTACCGCTATTCCCCTTATTTAGCCCCATCAATCTTCCCATTAACTCTGACCAGCTTTTCTGTATTTGCTTAAAAAAGCATCCCCACCACATGATTTTGTTGACCGTGTTTCATTGTGGAGATAGTGAGAGGTGGTATACAGTGGTTTTTTTTTTTTTCTAATGGTCCTATAAAACCAGACTGCCTATAAAATTTATTGAAGTTTGGGGTTATTATGTGACAAAATGTGAACGGTGTTTGGGGTATGCATACTTTTTCAAGGAATTGCAGTACAAGTCCGTGGGCCAGAATCTGTAGGATGTCTCCTTACGAACTTTCGTATGTACTGTCAGGGGGCAACTTTCTTCCACCGGGATAAGTTGCTACACATAGCAGTGATTTCAAAACACCAATGTTTCCACGTTTTCACTTCCACATTAATAAGTTAAAGCCGATAAAAAAATCTAAACTGTTGCGCTCCGGTCCAATAGGTCACGTGATTCAATTTTAGCTGCTCAGCCAATCAGATCGCTGTATTGTCAGCTGAGCGAGTTCAACGAGTTTTTCATGGCTGTAAATTGGGCAAAAGTCTGGGCTATTTCTGCCCTGTGATGGACTGGCGACCTGTCCAGTTTATACCCCGCCTATCGTCCACTGACAGCTGGAGATCGGCACCGGCACCCCTCAGGAACCCAGCAGGGATAAGCGTGTTAGAAAATGAATGATGGATGGTCTGGGCTATTTCTTTTTTCTTGCAATCAAGCTCTTTGCCAACTGGCACCAGAAAATGCTATTATTGGGCTTTCTTCGTCTGGAAACAAATGTTTACAACCCTCTACGGGCGCAGCCATGATGAACTCGTTGAACTCGCTCAGCTGACAATACAGCACAACAGTTTAGATTTTTTTATCAGCTTTAACTTATTAATGTGGAAGTGAAAACGTGGGAACATTGGTGTTTGAGATCTCTGCTATGTGTAGCATCTTATCCCGGTTGGAAGAAAGTTGCCCCCTTACAGTTCATACTAAAAGTCACCCTACAGATTCTGGCTCACGGACTTTATGTTTGCAGGCTGGTCTGTGGAGGAGTGGGTGATGATGCTGGGGAGATGCTTTGCGATCATAATGCCTCCTTTGTTTGCTTCTCACAGAGACAGACAACTGCTCTTTCTCACTGAAGAGGAGAAGTCCAGCTTTGCCCAGGTTAACCCGTATAGCTCAGAGCCAAGCGACAGCTGCCTGCTGGAAAAACTTTTCTCGTCAGACATCAGCTCTGTGTACAGGCTAGGTAAAGGAACAACTACGGGAATTTACAATTTTTATCACTTGAAGAACCCAAGGATACTTACGCTACAGAGCATTACTGAAAATTTGACTTCTGTTTGGCTTGCTGCATGGTTTACAATTGCTTCCTAAATAGTGTTTGTTTGAGTGTTTTTTGGTGTTGTTTGTTTCATGAAAAAACTGATATCTTAGTTTTCCTTCATCTGATAAATGAAAGCTTAAGCTGATTTTCCTTATATATCTCCAGACAGACTGGATGAGGCCGACTTCTTATACATACGGAATCGGCCAAAGCATGGTAATATTTAGCAAGAGAACATCACAAAAAATGTGACCTTAGTTTAGCCACTGACATATGCTTGTCTTATTCCCTCACAGATTTTAATGGCTTTTCAAGCGTCCGTCAGAGTCTCATGTCCGAAAGAAGTGAAGTGACGACGCTGTATCGGTCCTCCCCTCGCACCTCTATCTCTTTCTCCTCGCCACGCGTTTCCTTCCATCATTCCCAGAATCCTCTGCCGCGGGAGGGAGAACGCGTCTCCTTCAATCTGGAGGACACGTTTAAAGAGCTGGATGAGTTTCAGGAGGATCCCCCTCTCTTCATGGAAGAGAACAGCTGGGAAGGGGAGGAGTCGGAGCTCAATGACCCAACACTAACTTTGTTTAACAAGGAACACTTCCAGGTGAGAACTCACAGTTCATCCCTTCAATCTGCACACATAGGGCCTGTCCACCTAGAATCAGAATCACCTTTAAACTGTCATGTTAGTGCACAATCAAGGACTTTGGGTATAGCGCTAACATCATACAGAGATTCGGTGTATAAACAATATATAAATAAAGAAAAAGGGGGGTTCTGAGTTGTGAAATTGCAATGTACACGTTTTGTTTTGCAGCAGTGTAGCTAAATAATTTGGCTGTAAGGTGTCTGTTGTGTTCATCAGAGTGATAGCCCGGGAGAAGAAACTGCTTCTGTGGTGGCTGTATATGTAAACTAGCCGCCACGGCTCAGTCGTGCCGACCTGTAGGTAAACGTCTAAACCGTTTGTATGCAGGATGTCTGAGGTCTGCAGAGACGTCAGTAGCCTTTGTCCTGACCCTAGATCTGTACAAGTCCTGGATGGAAGTTCTGTCAGCCCTGATGATCGTCTCTGCAGACCTAATTGTTCATTGTAGTTTGGAGCTGTCCTCTTTTGTAGATGAGCCAAAGCTCACCGTGATGAACGAACATGGAACAGAGTGAATGATGGCAGTGTAGAAGATGACCACCTAGTTCCTGTGGAAAGTTGTACTTCTGGAGTCTCTGCCGGAAGTACAGCCTTTGCCAGGATCTCTTCCTGACAGTGTCAAAGTGTGAGGACCAACTCTGGTCCTGAAAAAGGGTGCTTCCTAGGAACCAGAGGTGTTCCACAGCAGACACTGTGTTGTTGAGAATGGTGAGAGGAGGCAGTATGGGAGAGGTTCAAGGTGGTTGCGACTGCGTCACTGGATCCCCGGAACAGCCGATCCACTTCCTGTCTGTATGCAGACTTGTTACTTTCAGATCAATGACATTGGTGTCACCTGCAACCTTCAGGAGTTACACTGATGTGACCAACGAGGAGCAGGTTGTGTACAGGGAGAAGAGGGGTAGGTTGAGGACACACCTGTGGGGGCAGTGGTGCCGATGGTTCCCGAGCAGTAGAACCAGCCACACCTGTTGCTGCCGGTCAGTCTGGTAGCTGGTGATCCACTGACAAGTGGAGAACGGCATTGTGAGCTTCTGGTGGAGGATGTTGGGGTTGATGGTGTTGAAGGCCAAGCTAGAGTCTACAAACGGGATCCTGGCATACGTCCCTGGGTGGTTGAGGTTGTGAAGGATGAAATGCATTCCCAGGTTGAATTTGTCATCTACCTACCAACCTGTTTGCCTGGTAAGCAAATTGCAGGGGGCCTGCAACGTCCTTCAGATGCTTCCACATCAGTTGCTTAAAGGATTTCATGATCACAGACATCAATATGACAGGTCCTTCTCCCTGTGGTGGTGCATTTCTTGGTAACTGGGATGATGACGAAGCAGGAGGAAACCTCACAGCTCGGGACTTGTTGAAGATCTGAGTGAAGATTAGCGCCAGTTGGTCAGTCCAGGTTTCACACCTGCAGAGGAAGCTGTTGAGGTCGCCAGCCAGTGATGTTTTTATCATAGTGTGGGGGGACAGACTCATATAGCTTGTAATGTGTTTCAAGGTCCTCCAGACTGAAGCAGGATCATCTGAGACATTTTTAACGTCATAGTTGGGACTGGGGCCTGTTCAACTTTTCTTTTTCTGCAAAACTCTAAAACAAAATGTCTCTGTAATTACTATATACATATACAACAGACCATTAGTGCCCTTATTCACAAACTCATGAGCTCAGCTTCCTGAATTTGCTTAGAGGCTTTCTAAGAGTGTGTTGTTACAGAACACATTAGCCAGGGTGGGGTTGTTACCACATCCGAGAAATATTACTGCTTCCGGGACCAAATACTGAGAATGTCTTTTTACCCTGCTAAGAGTCCCTCAATAACTTTTTGAAGACCGAAACAAACAGTACCTCCTAAACAGACAGCACAATGTGCCAATATCCTTCGTTTAATACCCTAGCTGAACTTTTCAAATCGTTTGTTGATTCTTCCAGGATGACTTCCTTCCACTGTATGACCTACACTATTCCTTCCTGTGGGTAACTTTCAATGGCAAGAATGAGGATGAGCTGTCCGGACATCTCGAGAGCGTCAGGGAGTGTGCCAAGAGGCTTGGCATGCACTGGGCACATCGCCGTGCCTGCTTTGTCCTGGGCAGACTTTGCGCCAGAAAGCTCAAGTTCTCCCAGGTATCTGTAACCGCAGGCGAACAAAAACATGACACATTTATATAAATGGAAACAGCTTTTCCCTATAACTCTGCCTGTATACTAAGAGTACCTCACAAAGGCATTTATACACCTGGAACATTTTTACAGTTTGTTAGGTTATGAACAGAAACTTTATTTTTTTGGTTACTTTATTAGACTTTTGTGTTAGAGATCAACATAGAATCATGAATAACTGTGAAGTGGAAGAAAAATGCTTTCAAACCTCTTTACGAATGAAACTCTGAAGGTACATTTGCATTCAGCCCTCTGATACCTCTATATCAAATCTAATGCAAGCAACTTCCCTCAGATTTCATCTCTGATGAAATCTGACAATTCACCTATAATGTAATCTCAGTATATTGTAAATACAGCGGTCCTTTTCAGCAAACATTATTGAACAAACAGCATCACTGAGACCAAGGAACATAGGAGAAAGGTCAGAAACAACGTTGGGGAGAAGTCTAAATCAGGGTTGGGTAATAAAACAAATCAACATCTCATGCTTTAAATGTCCCACAGAGCATTGTTTAATCCATCCAAAAATGAAACAAATATGCCATAAATAAATTTGCCAAGACATCAATCAGAGAAGCAGCCAGGAATCCCATGGCTCTTGAGGAGCTGTAGAGATCAGCAGCTCAGGTGAGACAATCGATGGACAGGACAACTATTAGTGGCACATTCCACAATTCTCGCCTTTGATGAAAGATTGGCAAAAAGCAAGCCATTGTTAGATAAAGCCACATGAAATGCTTACGATAAAGTGTACAGTTTACCACAAGCCACTGTGAAAGAGCAAAGGGACACAGTGGAGTGGAAGAAGGTCCTCTTGTCAGACGAGGGTAAAATTCATTTTTTGGCCCAGCGCAAATTGAGAGGTGTGGTGGAAAACTAAAGATGTAACTTCCCTGTGAAACAAGATGGTGCCAGCATTATATGGTGAGGATAGTTTTTGGTCAACACAGTCAAAATTCATCCATTCAGTTTGACTGAGCTTAAGCTATTTTAAAAAAAAAAGCATGGGCCAAAATCTTCAGTCTCTACGTGTGCAAAGCTTATAGAAACATACCTCAAAAGGATTGGTTGCTTTATAGATTGACTCGGGAGGCTGAATACAAACCAACAAATTAACGGGTGTAGGTTACAATGTGACAAAATGTGTGACGTTCAAGAAGAATGAATACGAAGAAAGTCTTGGCCCTAGTATCACAGTGAACACCAATCATGACTGCTTCTCCTCAGGCGCGTGTCTACTACGAGGAGGCCCTAAGCGTCTGCGTCGACGGCTTCTCTGATCTACCGCTCCTCATGGCGCTCTTCACAAACCTCACTGCCATCTACCTGAAGCAGCGTATGAATGATAAACTGCCCCAGACCCTGGAGAAGGCCAGTGCCCTGCTGCTCTGTCTTCCCTGCCATGCCTTCACGTCCACGGAAGAAGTCGAACTGCTGAAGCTTCTCCTGAGGAGAGCCGTCGTGTTGGGGGACAAGCTTTTGGAGGCTCGCGTCTGCTACCTCATCTCTAGCCTCTTCTTAGTTCTTAAAAAGACCGAAGATGCGCTGCATTTCCTAGAACGTCTTCACTTTCTTTCGGTGACGCTGTCGGCCGCCGAAGGGGAGCCTATAGCACCTTTGGACCTCAACTGGCTCTTGAGCTGGCTCTATCATCGTAAATACATGCCTCACCTAGCTCTGGCCTCCCTCAGCCTGGACTCAAGAGAGGACCACTCGCTTCACGAGGCCTTCCAGAGGATCGAGTTGTTTATCAGGAACTCTGTCCGTCTGAATCCGCGCTGGAAGGAAGGCACCTCCCTTCTCCCCGCCCAGATAGTGGTTTACCTGCAACAGGCCCTAGCTGTGGCCGAGCACGGCGGTGATATGAAGATGCAGCGGGACCTCTGTTTGGGTTTGGCGTTGACCTACCAGCAGTACGGCGCGCTGGACAAAGCGGTACGCTGCGCTCACCAAGCTGTGGAGACAGGAAGCCATATCAATGAGGAGGATGGCTTCGAGGCTTCGGTGCTACTTGGTTGGCTGCTGGTGTTGACGGGTCAGGCTGAGAGGGCTCAGGGCATTTTACAACCACTGCTCACGTCACTACAGGTGAGGAATCCTAGTCAGCGATGAAAAAGACAAGACAAAGTACTCAGAAGTGGTTTATGTTCCAGAAAGAACTGCTTAATTTGGTTCTTTGTGTGAAAATAGAGCACGGACAGTCCCACTCAGCGGGGAGTCATCCATAACCTCTTGGCATTGTGCCTGAGGCATCGGGGCCAGGTCCAAGAAGCAGGTCTGCATCTCCACTCTGCCCTGGTAATCTCCAGAGAAAGTGGAAACCAAAGGAATCAGGCTCTGGCGCTGGCTAACCTGGGCTGCCTGGCACTGGATGCCGGGGCGTCCCTCCTTGCAGAGCGCTTCCTGGTTAGGTAAGTGGTTTAGAGTCATGGAGAGGTGAGGTTTAGGGTTACAGGGCCAAATACATTTTAGCTCATCATATCCGTTCCCCATTCCAGATCTCTGTGCCTTTTTCTGGATCTCTGGGAGAGTCCGACGGACGAGGAACACGTTCAGACCTACCTTTGGCTCGGGCGGAGCTACAAGGACCGGGGAAAGAGTCAGAACATCAGGGTGTGCTATGAAATGGGCCTGCTAATTGCACTGCATGCCAGAAATTTGCACAGTGAGTATTAGTTCAGCCACAAAGAAATGGTAAATGGTAAATGGCTTGTACTTGTATAGCGCTTTAACTAGTCTTGACAACCTCCAAAGCGCTTCACACTACAGTTCAGTCATTCACACACACATTCACACCCTGACGGTGGTGAGCTATGTAAGTAGCTACAGCTGCCCTAGGGCAGACTGACAGAGGCAATGAAAATATTACATTATTTTAGTGATAACCAACTGACTAAATTGTTGTGATTTATTTGTGTTTAAATTACTTTGGTTCTTAGCTCCCTCTGGTGGTCATGTCAGGTCAATGGCCCAATTGGAAATATATTTACTGAGAAAACCCATGTGGTCAATACTTATTTTGCCTGCTGTATCATTTTCCAAAAGAGTGTTGCCATTTTGCTTATATTCCTATTTTCCTGTATTGATTGCAGGTCAGATGGTGGTAGCCAAGCTTCTGAGTCTGCTGTACGCCGACATGCTGCTCTACGGCCAGAGCATCGTTTACTACGAGCACTGCGTCTCAGTCTGCAGAGAGCTGAAGGACAAGAGACGAGAGGGGGAGTACCTGGAAAAGCTCAGCAGCCTCTACCTCTCGCTCAACACAGAGAAGTAATTTTAGTTTTGTCTGCCTCCCTCCCAGGTAGTTTCTCTTTCTTCCCACTTGCACGGCTCCCACTGTATTTTTAATTTTCAGATCGTCTCGTAAGTCTCTAGACTACACCAAACAGAGCCTGAGGATTTCTATTGATCTGGGCAAGAGGGAGGAAGAGTCAGAGACTTGGCTGCAGGTGGGGCGAATCTATCACCTCATCCAGGAGGACGAGCTGGCTGACATGTATCTGCAGGTGAGGAGGAAATTTGATATAAACGTGCAGACTGGCTGTTTTGTTTTTGGGTTTATTTTCAGTTTCCTTGTTCTTTCATATCGCTGGCATCCCGTGGATGTCTACTCTCAGCATTCCTGAGCAATCTATGCCCGTACTAAAACTGTTGCAAGTGTGCCAGTTCTCACAGTCTTTCGCGTGCTTCACCTTCTTTCTTTTGTCTTTGCAATTATATAAAACGTAGACCCACAAATACTTCAAACAGATCCACAATAATTACCGTGGGGTAATAATAAAAAGCATGTTGACAGGCAGCGGTGAAGACAGCCCTGAGGGTGAACGACCCTCGCTTTGCCATGAGCATCTACGAGGAGGCGGGAGATGTTTACTTCAAAGGCCACAGGAACCGCATGGCTTCAGAGTGTTTCTACAGGGCAAGTACAAAAAAAAGTTTTGTTCATCCCAAGGAAGCTATACTGTATCCACAATAGCTGTTGTAAGGATTTGTATTTTCCCTTTTCTCCCCCTCCACATTGTTTTCAACCAAATGCCTTACTTTGGTTGGCAGGACGGCAGTCTGCCATTTGCACGGAGCATCAAAGACGTCCATTCAGAGTTCCGCTTGTTAAGTAAATTGACAGAGCTGTTAATGAAGCAAGGCGAGCAGGAGGAAGCTCTGCAGTACGCAACACTGGCTGTTCAAATAGCTAACCAAACAGGTAAGCATTGCTTTTTTTTTGTCTTTTTTTTTCTATTCCGCATACAGATGTCCCCAAACTGTCATTTTCTCATGCAGGAGTTCGTGAACATGAGAGGACTGCCTATCATCGCTTGGCCACGATATACTACAGCCTGCAGCAGTATGAGATGGCAGAAAACTACTACCTGAAGTCCCTGTCCCTGTGTCCTCCCACTCTGCAGCAGCCCGCAGAGGCGCGCTACTACACCAAAGTCTACTGCAGGCTGGGAAACCTCACCTTACACAAACTCAAGGTACCTCGGATTCTGCGACTGAGCCAAACAGATTGCATGATTATGTTATAGAAATTATTCCCCATGTCAAATCGCAGAATTTAGCGGCCCAAGTCGCAAAGTACAGCCAGCTAAATTTGCAACTTCCAACCCAGCTTCACATGTTCATGATGACCTGTGACCTCTAAGGCCCAATGAAGGATTGGTGTGACTGTCCTTAAAAATTGCTGGTTTTCTATTAGAGTAATTTATGCTAGAAATCCTCCAAATGTGAAAATGACAGTGTCTTGCATCAATGTTTGTATCATTTTACCATTTATCATCTTTTCATTCATGGTATGATCCCGATCTTTAACAAAATAGACCCACAAGAACAATGCAGAAAAGCATAATTTTGAGGTGGAATGAAAGCAATTCTTTTTCATTTCTTTTTACACATACATTTTATAAATCACTGCTTTGGATGACTCCGGGTCATCCAAATTGCGCAACAATTACTGTTGCAGCTGTTTTGGGGTGTGACAGAAGCAGCTTTATGCATCAAGATCTTTGCAAACCTGCTTAAACCCAAGCTTCACCTCAGGACGATGCTGCCACTACCGTGTTTCCACACAGGGTTGGTGTGTTTGGGTGTTCTGCAGTGTTAGTTTAACACCACAAACAGCGCTTCATTTGTAGAACAAAAGGCAACTTCCTTTTTGGTCTCATTTGACCACAGAACCTTCTTTCACGTTCAGTTTCCTGTTTCCTACTCATGTTTCCACCTTCCGCCTCACAACTCCAGTATGACCGGCTTTGTGTCTGTCTATCAAATAAGGTCCCACTAAAACACACTGAAGGTTTGGCAGATCACGCCCTGGGGAGTCGAAGCACAGCGCAGGTTTGATGATCATAACCGACCTTCGTTCTGTAACTTTGCAGGATGCCTTCGACGCTGTGGGCTACTTCCATCTGGCACTGGCGGCCGCTCTCGAGGACCAAGCTAACCCCGAGGCTCTGTACGTGGTGTACATGAAGCTGGCGGAGATCCATGGAAACCACATGCCCGACGTTCGGCTGTGCCAACTTTACCGAGACAGAGCTCAGAGTCTGAAGAGAGTTTTGGCCGGGGTACAAAGCTCCGCAGACGGAGATCCAAACCAAAAAAGGGAGAATCTCTTGAATGCTGATACTGGGTGTGGAGGAAGTTTGTCTGATGGACACTCAACCGTTGATTTTGTAACTGAAGATGAGGGTTTTGTCAAAGATACTGCCTCTAAGGAAATATTGGCAGACATGAATCTTGAAGGGGACTATGGTGAGAAGGATCACAGCCGCTGCCTTGATGTCTCTGGCTCTGAGACTGACACCATTGCGAGTCAGTCGTACAGTGACAGTGTCATAACAGGGTCCTTCGATACAGCCAAAGAGAACATTTCGGACTCCAGCAGCTCCACCGAAACCTACCAGAATCCGACTGAAGGGAAGGATTCAGAAATGGATTCTGACCACAGCATGCCGAGTCAAGTACCTGCAAATCCTGCAAGCGATCTCACCGGCCACCCAGACGCCAGAGACACCGACTCAGACGTACAAGATGAGCAAAACACCCCGACTAAAGAAACGGGTGCTCTCACAGATCCGACTCAAACCGAGTGTGATGCTGGACAGAGGTGCACCGTCTCCATGAACAATGAAAACACTATAAGTAACGCTTGGAGGCACAGAGAGGAACATACATTTTGTGACGCACGCAGCGAGCACACAGACGGCGACACATAGCATTCCAGAGACGCTCTACTTTCTCTGGCCGCAGGTTTCAAAGCCAGAGAACTTCTCGAAACGTTCCAGCCAACTGGCCACTTTTATTTCATTATGCAATGTCAATACTGTAAATCGATCAAAGCATGGCCTGTTTCCCCCAATGTAAACTGCAGTTATGACCGTGCACTGTATATGTAAGATAGGTTTTCTAAAATGCTGCATAATGTACACATTAAAACAAAATCTTATTTTGCCTGCTGAGTTTTTATGTCTTTTCCAAATAACCTGAGAGCATAGTTAGCACTAAGGAACAAGATACAACACCTGAAATGGAATCCACCATAAACTGGACAGAAGAAGCAACACGAAAAGAGAAGAGAAGAACACCTGCTCTGGTCCTCAGGGTTTTTATTTTTCTCCAAAATCTATATAAAACAACTATTATGTGAACATTACATTAGAGAAGAACCCTGATCGTTTGGATAATAATGTCTGCACCGTTGAAACCAGACATTTATGCATACTGCTCAAGGACACGTTATAATTAAATCTGAAAATTAAAAGTCAAATCAGACTTAATTAGCTAGAATTTATAAAATGAATAACATTTGTTTTTTTAGATAATTTTTTAATTACTTTCCTCAAAATCAGAAGTTGACAGGCGCTAAGCCTATTATGCCTTTAAAATAATTTAAGAAAGCCTTTAACACAACATTTGTGTTAAAGGAAGGCAAATTAGTTTTATTTTAATGTAACACCTCAAACAAACATTATGGGGTGGGGTGGGGATCAGCCAATATATCGGAGGGACAGCGCCATGCTGTAGATGTATTTTGAGGGATAGATAAATAAAAGGCAGCATCGTAAGGAAAGGACATGTGGAAAAACGTGGAAATGATGAAGCACCATCTCGAGGCATCAGCCAGGATGTTAAAGCTTGGGCGCTGTAGTCATGCAGACAATGAACCCATGCATGAAGCTAAATTTCAGGCTAAATGGTCTGAAAAGCAAATGCTTTTAGTTGTTCCCCGGACTCCGCTGGCGACTAATGGAGACCGAACATTTTCAGCTGCAGCTTCTAAACTGGGGGACAGCCTCCCACTATCAATAAGGTCGGCCAGATTTTAAATACCTTTTAAAAACAATTTGTTTTGGGGAGCTTGAACATTAGGTCTTCATGGTATCATTTCATCATTAGTTTTGTTTAGTTTATTTCATCCTAACTATATATATATATATATATATATATATATATATATATATATATATATATATATATATATATATATATATATATATATATATATATATATATATATAATTTTTTTTTTTTTTTTTTTTTTTTTTTACAGGTAAAACACTTAACAATTATGTGTTATGGTGCTATAAACAGTATATTAAGATTGATTGATTGATTGATTGCTTGATCAAATCCTGTCCATACAGTTTCAAGTGCAATTCTTCTAAACAATAAGGGAGTGTATGTAAACTTCTGACTTTGAAGGAAGCGGATTTAAAAAGAAAAATTGCCATTCTAATTTTTTAGTAAATAGAATCCTAACCGGTATAAACAGGAAAGGTTTTGTCTCATTTTAAATCAAGACAATGAGAAAAACGTGCATCTTTCCATACAGCGGACACAAAACTCCGTCGAGGTGGCCGTCCTGCAAAAGCACCGCTAGAGGGCAGCATTGTGCCAGCATGTTTCATTCAACCAGACGTTGTTGCTGAAGGATTGAGTATCTGCAGATTGTGTTTCCTCTGGTGACTACTTAAAAAAGACATTAAATAACAGAAGGGGCTCTTGATGCATTTGATTTTAGGGCAAAATGTATTTAGGATTGTGGCCATGTGGACTAAGCTGTTGTGCATATGTTTTCTCTGGTTTACAGGCAAATCATTGCAATCCCAAACACTTCATCAGCGGTGGGCGTTGCTGCACATTCCCTCTTTGCAGCCTGCAGCAAAAAAAGTACACCTACTAATGTTACAGTTACAGTTTATGACCTGCAAGGTTTCGATTTGAGCGCTGGACCACATTCTCTTCCACACTGGCTCGGGGTTGTTTTCTGGAAACGCTACCGTTTTCTGTAACAAACAACCAATGACCCGAACATATTTGCAGAAGCAACGACACCCCGGTTTTGTTAAGGTCAAGTACAATAATATCACGGGTAGGGTGAGTTGCTCTGACTTGCACGTTGTGCTCACCAGAACTTTGATGATTCTGTAATTAAAGCAAGGGAAATATTAGCCACAATAGCCTCTGCTCGCATGGGGCCGATGGAAAACGATGGAGCAAGATTAAGAGGGAAACAAAGACCCTGTTAATGACTGTGACGCCGCCGACCCCGGGGAAAGAAATGTTTGCATACATGATCTCCATGCTGAATTATGCTGCAAGGCTTCTTCCTTCTCCCCCGCCTGGAGTCAACCGCAAGTTCAAAACAAGTCTAACAGCCGAAACAAGCTCTGAATTGTTCTTCCTTTTAAAGTATTCCCAGGGTTACTTTCAAATGATCTCCTGGGACTTGTCCTAAACAAGTTCACACCAAGCTCCACCGAAAGCAATGAGGAAATACGAGTCTGAATTACACGAAGAACGGAAAAAAATCCCCAAAAAAACAAAAACAAACAAACACAACGCTGGATAATTTCACACAACCCCAAAACGTCCAAGAACAAATGTAGGATTCTGAATTAGAGAAAAGGTTAAACAAAAACATCAGCGTATAACGCAGAGACTACTGCTGGGGATGGACACCAGCCAGTCCCCAGGAGTCGTTGAGCAAGAAGCTGGCTACACTGGACAGGTCGCCGGTCCTTCACAAGGCGACACAGAGTGACACACAGGACAGGCTACAATGACCCACTCATCTAATCTAAGGGCAATTTAGAGAGATCAGTTAACCTAATGGTTTGTTTACCCGGAGAGAACCCACGCCTGGTTGGGGAGAACATGCAAATCCGTTGCAGAAAGACCCCAGGTCCAGATAGGAAGTGTGCTGATCCAGCATGTTAAGGAGCTAGGAGTAGATCAAAACCTTCTGTGATCCCCCCATGAGGTAATATTTTACTACGTCCGTTACTTACTCCCCCATGTTTGAGCAGAAAGATTTTCTCCTTCGATTTCATACCCAAATCTTAAACAGGATTTACTCTGGGCACAGCGAAGAATCTTTAAATGACATAATGAGCTGATGACTAGTCTAATTACAGCCTTCTCTGTGAAGGTCGTACATCAACAGGTTTGTTCAGTTTCCACAGAGGCAGTTTGTTTTCTTGTGCTTACGCTTGGCATCGCTGTCACTGTTGTTATCATCTGCCATAAGTTTCGCCCAGAAACCATGAAAATACAGAACTAGCCCAAACTGAGGGTTGCATGCCCAGAATTACAAACGCTGATTGGTTCTCGAAGCCTTGGTTTGTACAAATGGATTCTCAGGTCTGCTTTCAGAGCCTTTTCACACACCGTCAGGGAGCCTGCGTATGCAAACTGTTTTCTCCTCTTTTTAGATGACACTGAATGCCGGCTCTGTGAAAAGATAACATAACACACAACCATTTCAAGAGAATCCTTGGAATTTCTCAGCAACACATTTTTATTAACCTGGCTTCAAGGGGAATCTTAACTTGGTGTTTGAATCCGCAACAGATCCTCAACTTTGACCCGAATTTTGTATTTCAGGTAGATTTGGTAACTTGTTTCGAAAATAAAAAGGTCTGCATTAAGTCCTTTAAACACATTCAATGATGTCAAAATAGTGCATCAATAGCAATGATCTAAATAATTGTTCTCTCGGGAACAGAAACATATTAATTACACACACTTTGCCCAGACGGCAGTTTCAAGATTTTTTTAATTGAGTTCTAAAGTTTCAAGGCACATCAATAGGTTTCTTTAATGAAGCTGCCATTTTCTGAGGGAAGACTTAACAGTGAACGATTTATTACCTGTGACGTTCAAACTGTTGTCATTGGCAACTCCAAAGACCATTGGAGTTGCCAATGACAACAGGGCACGTACTATAACTTTACAAATTTCTACACCAGTAGCTCAATCTGGTGGCATACAAGGGTTTTCTTATTTAACTATCCACCCTATCGGCTTTATTTTAATATTTTATCTTTGTTTGCTCTATCTGTTAGCAAACATCGCTCTTTTGTCCATATTTACCATAACAAGACACCGTGGTCAGAACTATGATACTGCGCATGTGTCCAACGAGTAAACAAGGAGAAGCAAAGGAGCACACAGATATTAATAAGACATTATAATGATGTTATACTGAACAAATACAATCATAAGTATATGCTAATGCTTTTCTTTAGTTGTTTTCCCAATGATGTTAACAAAAGATAAAAATATAAAGTATTTAATTATTGATAGTAAATTGTGAAGTTTATATATTTACATTTGTTGATACGTGTTTTTATATAGATGGAGAGTGGAATTTGGTAAACTGACCTGTCTGTGAATAATGTTTTTTATACTTGGACAGGTGAGACTATTTAAGGGGAAGGCGGTTTTTTGTTGTACGTTGGAAGGCTGGAGATGCCTTTAACTGTCCATCAATGTTGTGCCAAATGAGACAAACTCTTGCTGCTTCCACCATACTCTGCCTCGGCCTTGATCTCCAATGAGAATCCAGCGGCAAAAGGCCAGCTCGTTACACAGCTGGATGAATTATGTCTAGTTCCTTGAATTGTGAATGTTGCGTATGATTTGCCAGCGCAGGGTAGGACACTGTTGTCGCTTTGGAACCACCATATCGTCACGATATCGCCGCTCAGGTGTTGCAGGTTTGAAGGCTAAATCGTACAAATCCACTGTACAACCACGTTCTAAAAAAAGTTTTGTTGGATTGAAATCTGGTGAAGGCCTTTAGAGTTCAATGAGTTATAGTCCTATTAAGAAACCAATCTGAGGTTTTTCTCTTTGTTGCGACAGAGTAAATAATCCTACTGGATGTAGTCATCAGAAGATGGGCACACTGTTCATAAAGGGATGGGCAAGTAGGCTGTGGTGTTTACACAATGCTCAGTTGGGGCCTAAAATGTGCCAGGAACTTATCCTCCACACTATTACACCGCCTCCACCGGCCTGCCCCGCAGCCGCAAAATGGAATGGATCCACGCTTTCATGGTTTTTAACATAGAAATAGACTTTACTGTTTGAATGCTGTGTGGACCAGTCAACATTTTGTTTAAATCTCGTAATTTGACATCTTCGTCTGACCTGTACAAATTCTAGCCCCACATTAAAGTTTGTAGCTGACAGCAGCGAGGGGCTTCTGTTGTTATTGTCCTCCTGGCTAATGCTGGGTGTGTAGAGATTATATTCTGCACACATTAGTGGTAAAGAGTTGTTATTAGACATATTGTTGCCTTTCTATGATGTTGAACTATTAACCATTAAAACAAGGCATTTTTGTGAACACAACTGTCAGGCACTAAATATTAGGGCAAAGTAAAATATTGACAATTTTCTTTATCATATGTTGTGTTTTTTTGTTGTGATAGCGATCAAAGGGACAGTAAAAGGTATTTAAAAATTAATTAATTGCAGAGGATCTGCATGCATCATCAAAAATATAAAATTTACCTATTATCAAATAAAGTACACCAGTTACAGTAAGCAGTGCAGATGTGCTGTTAAGAAGCACACAGCACATCTGCATCTATCCATGTTTTATATCTATTGATATTTGTCGATGCTCTCATGGGACCAAAAGTGAAAGGAATTAGAAGAAGAAGCAATCCCAGATTAACCGTTATTTTATGGTGTTTTCAAAGACCACGTTTATCGTGACTAATAACAATTCTTATCACGATAGTTGCCTGTCCGTAATGAATATTTCATCCCTTTTGGACCTTTCTCTTTAAACCAGAAACATTGTTTTGCATGTCTCTCTTAGGAGAGCAGCAGTTTCTGAAATAATCAGGCCAATACATCATACACCAACCACCATACCATGTTAAGATCACTTATTTCCCCTTCTACACGCTTTTAAACTTTAGTAAGTCATCAACACGTCTAGATGCCAAAGGGTATAAATCCTCTTGTTAAATTGCTGAGGTTTGCAATTCTATTAACAAGAAATTGAACCGGCGTACCCAAAAACAGTTTTGAAGGTTTCTCCTCCTAAGTGTAGCAAGTAAGGTGTGGTTTGTGCATGTTTAAAAAAAAAAAATATATAGCAGTACAAACTTTCCGATGAAAAAAAAAACAAACTGATCTGATGTGACCGATCTGTACAATCTGTTGACATTTTGTACTGCATGTCTAAAATCTTACAAAGGATTACACAATTGCATGCTAACTGTGTGCAAAGCAGAGATGGGATTAGACCGTCAAACCTTTACCGTTGACGAGGTTAACCTAAGCACAGTTAAAGCTTCGATTACCATACTTGCCAGGGCTGAGATCACTATAGGATCTTGGCAGGAAAACCCCTGTTTTTATTCTCGCCGGAACATACTTGATTTGTCACAGTTCGGCATCTGGATGTAAGCAATATCCGTCTCTGCGCTCAAACCTTCTCACTATCCTTTTCTGTCCCTTCCCTGTCACACCGCTCACCTTGGGGATAATAATTCCCGTATTAGGCGACGGTCTACTTTACCTTTGCAACAGATGAACGGGCCGATCCCATCTAGCACACCTAATACACAGCGGAGCCCCGTCACACACACACCCACACACGCCACACATGCAGAACATGATGATTCTTCACTTTGTCCCATGCTGGGTTATTGGAGGGTGTAAATGAGCGTGCTCTGTCTATGATTTTCAGGAACATTACTGTCTAGGCATGACTGCTCCGGCTGGGGTGATCTCCCAGTCAGAGGAAATTTAGATCCTATCCGTACCCTTCAGGAAGCTCGACAAGGTCAAAGTGAATGGCTAAAGTAGCATGTGATGAAAGCTTAGCCAGGAGGAGTTTACTCTGGTTTCACTTTTTCCGTTCACCGTCTCGGACCCGGGGGGGTTTACTTCTGCGACGACTCTTCTGCACGGAGGACGTCAACGTGTTGATAACAGTCATTTCTTTGCCTGCAAAGGCAAGTTTTGCCTTAAGAATCTTTCTATTTCTATTATGATTAATTCTGTTTTTTTAGTCTTCCACCTTTTTATTCCTGTACTAAATTGGATTTATTTACTTACCACTGGTATCTTTGGAAATGTTTTCTGTTTTTTTTCTGTTCCCAAACATTTCATAATTCTATCCAGCACTTTGTAACTTGTCTATTCGAACTGTGCTATTTTAAAAAGGTTAATTATCGATGTAAGTATCGTAACTATTTTTTTTTAGTGTTATCTAGTATTGACCGCAAATAGAGATGTATGATGGGTTTGTGGGAACAGGGTTAGAGTTTAATTTCATGCCTAAACTTTTGACTTTACAAAAGACTCTTTCTTATCTTGCAATGTATGTTGGCTTATTCGGAATGCATTTACACTGCTCTAAAGAAGAATGAGGTCCATTAACATGGGTGTATAATACAGTATGTGTATTGCCTATGATGTTCCTTTATCAAATATTTTGTGAAATAAACCTTACTGTGCACCGCTGTATAAGGATGAGAATTTTACTTTTTGCATCTATTCATATGGCTTTTGCAACATCTACATATCCCTTCAAACTTTTAGACTATTTTGTGCTTCTCATTTAATGGTGTGAAAAATGCCACTCGTATCTAGATTTTACCATGCACCACGCTATTGGAAACAATGTATATTGAATATTACATTGTTTTTAAAGCTTTTGTGCATCAAAAAGGGAACAAAAACACGGAAAGCATGTCAAGTGAGATGGCCGCACAGCGGCACAGTTGGTAGCACTGTTGCCTCGGTTCTAATCAGCCTGTGGTCTTTCTGCATGAAGCTTGCATGCTCACCCTGTGCATGAGTGGGATCTCCCCGTTTCCTCCAGCGTCCTCGTACGGTCCAAATACATGACTGTTGGGTTCATTAGTTACCCTAAATTGATGTGAATGCGTTTGTGTAGTTTGTCCTGTGTGGCTCTATGTTGGTCTGTTATGAATGGGTGGATGTCAAGACACATGATCCAATAATATGCAGCTATGAGCTACTGAGATAATTACTCTGTGAAAATAACCTTTCAGCAGCTGTAAACATACTTTTCATCAAGTCCAAATTTCTGTGTAAGAAATTGCTTTTTATATTTTTATTTTTTTAATGATTATTATGTTGTTCTGCTGTAATATTCTAATCTTCTAAGGAATTAAATGTCCTGTTTGTCACCTGTAAGAGAAAAATCATCACAACTGACAGAAATAAAGGCTTTGTAACATTAGTTTGTATGCAATGCATCAGTACAGTCTTTCAACCTAGTGAGATGATTTCTGGAATAACTGAACTTTTCCAGAATATTCACATTTTTTCAATAGCCTAAGACTCTACTGATTATTGGCCTTCCTGAGATTACAACTGATAGCTGCAATTTCACCCACTTGCCTGTTAATCGGTGGCTTCCGGTCCAACGCCTCCCGGCGACCTGACACTGAGGACCACACGCACTTGGAAGCACTTCTGCACGGCGGCCTCAAACAACATGCGTGTCCTCAGCGCCTTATTAGGCCTCCTGCTTACAAGCATCTTGTTTCACGCAAACACGTCAGGCAGCTCTCGTAGGAGATCACTGCGGGCGTCAAAGGGACTGGGAGCAACCAGTTCAGACAGACAAGTCTGGCCGCGACAGGTCAAGAATCAAACATTCCACTGCTAGTTTGTTTTTTTTTTGCTGTGTTTGCGTTCTATATGACTTAAAACCAGTATGTTTTCCAGCCACCTCATAGCTTCTCTCACGTGGGGAAACTTCAGCAGGTTTCTGAGTTCTAATAACAGAGACGTCTACGGTTAATGTAAGCGCTCCATTTTACCAGCTTAGCTGATGGCTGTGCTGCAGTCCACTCCTGCTGCTCGGATCATTACACAGCCACGTAGGTTGTTGTTGTTTTGTTTTTTTTATTCCACAAGTTTGCGCGGGCTTTGTGTAAAGCCTCAGCTTGACTTCTTGAAGCCAGTGAAGACGATGCTTTACAAAGCTATCACATATTACAATTGCTAACCATTAAGAATACAATGGAGTGGAGTTGGCTCAGACAAATTGATTGCTTGGGGGGGGGGGGGGGGGGATAATGGTGGTTATTTAGTCAGAAAATTGAGCCATTAGGAATAGGAAGAAGAAGAAGACAGAGCTCAGGAACAGTTAAAATGGTATCATTACGCTGCATCCCCTTTGGTCTGTGACAATGTGCCGGTCATTATCCACAGTCACAAAATAAAAAAAAAATAAAAAAAAGCTGACAGTTGAAATAAACTACAGGAACACTCTTTTCTCAGGGCGCAGTTACCTTATTACTTGTGGCCACTTGCAGGCTACTTTAAAGACAACTTTCTTGACCCCTCCTAGTCGCAGTAAAAATATATATATATTTTTTTTAACAACCTAAAGATAACCTCACCTAAAATACACATAGTATTTTGTTTTATGGTGCTGCCTACACTCTTAGACCCTGGAGCAGCTGAGCTTTTTCTCCGTCCGTCCTCCACCTCCTCTGGGAGCAAAGTGTCACTGGAGACGTTAACAACTCGCTTCACAGTGAGGAAAAAAAAAAAAAAAAAACTCAATCTGTATGCATCCCGAGCTTCTGTGAGTTTTTTTCTTTTTTTTTTTTAGAGAATGTTAGGAAGCGTACAGCACAATAAAGAAGAAGGAAAAGCAGCTCAAGGATGAAGTTGTGGAAAAAAAGCATGGGGTGAGCTTTCGAAACATTACCCCCCAGTAACGTCTCACAGGGCACACAGTTAGAATCCTAATCCGAAAAGATGGAAAGCATATTAAACAAATGAAAACCATCTGAGACGTGGCCTTCGGACGGCAAGGAAAGAAGAGCATTGATCAGGACGCAGCCAAGAGTACGGTTATTCAAGAGGAGCTGGGAGAAGCTGCGGACTCCACCAAGCTGACCTTTGTGGAAAAGCGCCAAGACGAAAGCCTCTATTGAAAGAGAGCCCAAAGAAGCTCAGTTTGTCGCGTAGGGGACCCAGTTGCTCTGGTGACGGAAGACCAAAACGACATTTTCCGGCCAACATCCAAAAACCTTTGTGGTGTAAAGCTAATACCCCAAAACACACGATCCACACCGTAACGCACGGTGACGGCCGCGTCGTGTTGACGGGACACCGCATCTCCTCAGCAGCTGGGAATAGCTGGGAAGATGGATTGGAGTTGAATACTGGAAGAGATCCAGGAAGAAAAACCTCCGAGGCAGCAAACAACATGAGGCTGGGCCGAAGTTCACCTGCCAGCAGGAGCAGAAGCCATAAACACAGAGCCAAGAGCTCTAAGCGTACAGCCAGATTTAAACCAAAGATTGGTTATGTGTTACGTTAAAACAAAGTCCAGACCCGAATCCAAAATCAAATTATATGGGGAAAAAATTTAAAATTACTGTTGACAACGTCCAATCTGACTCAGCCTGAAGAGATTTGAAAGAAAATGTGCAGAAATTTCAGTCTCTGGATGTGCAAAGATGGCAAAGACCCCAAAGGAATTGCACCTGTAACTGAAAATAATGTATTCCTTTCCTCCCACTTTACATTTATCGAATTTCTTGTTGGTCCATCAGATAAAATCCTATTCAATTACATTTAAATGTGTGGCTCTAACATGAGAAAATGTGAAAAGGGGGGGGCGTGAATACTTTTGCCATACCTTGTACAGCCAGCTCAGACATTTCAAAGTCAGCCTTCGCTCCTTTTCAGGAAAAACTAGCGCCGCGAAGGAAACATAAATGTTTTGAGCAAAGTTCATGAAACGGAGATAAAGAAATACGGCTGAACTGGACCTGTCCTTATTTGTTGGAGCTGCGAGGAGATTGATGGCATGAGAGCGGAGTCGGGTAGAAGGGACTTTTGCTTCAGCAACAGAAAATAAGCAACTGCTCATGTCCACATTTTCTGTTTTCTTGCTGGCGCCCTCACTACTCAGTAAGCATGCTCACACACGGTCACACCAGATGTTGATTTTTTTTTTTATTATTTTTCTGGCATACCGACTATGTCAGTTCTGTTAAACTTCGCCATGGAAACTACTACTGTGCTTGTTGATCCTGCATAATTTCTATTCATCCATTCTCTTCAACCCGCTTTTATCGCCAGCAGTCGACGGGCTGCATCCCGGATGGCGCCCCAGCCCTTCGCATGGAAACGCAGACATGACGGACAACCATTGTGCGTCAAAACATTCGCGCTTAAAGGCGATCTTGAGAAGCCAATGGGCCTGCGACGCATGTTTTTAGACATGCAAGAGGAAAACGCAAAGACTAAAAAGGGCCAAAACAGATTGTTTAGAACTTCTGAATCAGACGTTAGTGTTGACGGATGTTGAAATCACAACAAGTCAGTGGATAATTGTGCAAAAGACTTTTCTCAGGTGAAGCGACAGCGAACTGCTTTTGTCTGTGAAGACTTTTAGCTTTACTGCAAAAGGGAAGATTGCATCTGCTGTTTTTTGTCACCAGTCTAACATGTCACGACTAAAGTATGTTGCAATGTCCTCTCCTAATACAGCGTGACCGACCCATAATGGGAACCAAAAGGAAAGTCGATGCTGTCGTGAATGAAAACATGGAACTTTTATTCACTTGTGGAAAAACTACTGAGCATATTAAAAAAGTAAAGCATTGGTCAGAAATTACCATGGACTTTATTTGTAAAGACAATATTTTATTACTTTTGTTCACTCTGGGCCTAAAATTTGATCATCTAAATCTATGTTTTTTTTTAATATAACTGCTTACATAACCTTGGGTCAGGTAGAGCTTCTTTTTTTTTTTCTTTCAGAGGGGTAAAAGCTTATTTAAGATGTGCCTGTGGGTGGATCTAGATCTGTAGATGTGCTCATGGTAGTGGCCATGGGAGGAGAAAAGCCACAGACATCGGGGTGCCACGGGTACTTTAATGGCAAGGGACGTATCGATCCATCAAATAATGTTTTTTAACTCATTCCAACGTTGGACCTACTATGTTACTGCGCTGAAACCTGCCCCTTTATTTCATGTTTCAGGGAATTTGGCTACATGCACACACACGTGAGACCGTGCATTTATTTTACCCTTAAATGTAGGTCCTTCAAAGGATATCGCCACCCCTCTGCTCGTATGAAGGGCTTTAAAAACAACAACAGCAACGACAACAACAAAAAAGAAACGTTGGCAAAAGAAGTCGCGTATGACTCCTTGAAGTTTCTCTGTCGGCGCTAAACCGTGTCGTTCAAGCTCCGGAGGGCAGATGCTTGATCTGACAGCCTTCCATTCGCACACATGTCAGCGGGTCGGCCGCGGCGCGCAGTGAGGCCCATGACAGACACGCAGCGTTTGATATGACTTTAAATGAAATTGCAATGTCCCGCTGCAGGGGAAGACTTGAGCTTTTTAAGATTAGATTTAAAGATAAAACGATAAGGGTTTACAAGTGGATGCTTTTATGGAAAAGATGCCACAGCAACAGAGTTGTAAGATCGGCGGTAGACGGCAGCGGCCCCGTGATAAACTGACTTTATACTTTAGAAGGGTTTGTTTTCTGCATGTGAAACAGCGGTATAAGGATTTTGGCTTATTAACTGTAACTGCAGAAACAATTTGCGACAAAGTTGTTTTCCCCTAGCTAATGAAATAACCACTTGCATTCACCAGAAAGTAAATATTTTAGCCATGCCTTGTCTTGTAAACACGGCTGGTCTTTCATAATCCTAAACCTTTTCCCCTCCGCCTGTAATCATGAATGGAATTTACTTTTAAATGTTTCTGTAAATACTAAATGTGGCCAAATAGTTTTATCCCACCAATATGCGTTTTGTTTGGCACGACAACTTATGGCCCTAGTCTTGCTTTCTGTGAACATTGTGAATTCAACAGACATGCAGACTGTAGCATGTACAAATGTTCACGGGCGCACAATTCTCAGTGAATATGCCTGATTTCGTACAAAGCAAACGAAGCGACCATCGGGGAGAGGCGACTACACATTTGCCAAAAGTGAGACACCCTGTTAGAGCTTTATGGAAGATAAAATAAAATGTTCTTGTCGTCCTGATTAGAGGACAGTACATCGCCTTCTCCCTATTTTGCAGGTGACAGTTTTCAGCCGTGTCCGTTCAGGCCTTGATAGAACAGATTACTGGATCAATGTGTGCTTCTGTGCTTTTTTGTCTCTCTTGTTGTGTCTCTGCTCTGTCTTCTGTAACCCCAGTCGGTCGAGGCAGATGACCGTTCATACTGAGCCCGGTTCTGCCGGAGGTTTTTCCTTCCTGTTAATGGGTGGTTTTTCTTCCCACTGTCGCTTCATGCTTGCTCAGTATGAGGGATTGCAGCAAAGCCATGTACAATGCAGACGACTCTCCCTGTGGCTCTACGGTTCCCCAGGAGTGAATGCTGCTTGTCGGGACTTTGATGCAATCAACTGGTTTCCTTATATAGGACATTTTGACCAATCTGTATAATCTGACCCAATCTGTATAATATGATTGAACTTGACTTTGTAAAGTGCCTTGAGATGACATGTTTCATGATTTGGCGCTATATAAATAAAATTGAATTGAATTGAATTGAATTGATAGTCCTCAATATTTGAACGAAAACCGGATCGTCATTCTTCTTCTACACCTGACACTTCATTCATCAAATACTGCATTGCATGGACAGAGTCCATGTGATTATCTAATTCAAAGGTACCGAGGTTTAAACTGTTTTAAACGGCTGTTTTAAAATACTTCTTCTGGAGAAAATAACTTTGTTTTCCATATCACTAACTCCCTGTGATTGTTAAGACAGCGACAGCTCCAGTAACTTTCTAAGTCATTGAGTGCTCACAGTCATTTTAGAATCCAATATAAAAAATTCATACCCATTTAAAAGATGTAAGACATAGAAGAGCAGGCAGTTGTGTGCAGAGATAGCTGTCTTCCTTTAATAACATCATTTGGAATCAGTAGTTCTCTTTTTAAGCCTAAAAAATCACAGCATCAAAAGTCTTATTTTAAAGTTTTACAAAACCGCTAAAGGCATGTGCAGTCATATTCAATAAATCATGTGTGCCAGTGAGACTCGTTTGTCAGATTTAAAGTACTTTTTGAAAACAACCTTTAAGCAGCATATTTCTCTAAGCCTATGTTTAAACAGCTTTTTTATTGCTCCTATGTAATATTCTATTTTTTAGTCATGTCATTGCATCAGCTATAAGTAAATAATGCTCATAATTAACAGAAATAAAGGCTAGAAAACATCAGTCTCTGTGTAATCAACCAATAAATGGGTTTGATTTATTGACAGAGTTAGTGAAATAAAATAACTTTTCAACAATACTCTGATTTATTGAAAAAGCCTGCATGTCTTCACCCAAAGCTCATATTATGACAATTCAGAATGAACACCTAAATAGGTTTAAGCCATCATGGTTGGTGATGTAGCATTAAGAAGGGTTTTATTTTATATTTAGCTTTTTTTTTTTGCCATTTTACACCACTCCGATTTAAACTATAACGATAATATGGCAGATAAAATGATTGTGGGGACATAGTATCATGCTTTTCAATTTCTTCAGTTCAGCTGTGGTCTATATAAAAGTGGAACTGCGATTCTTTGGTCTGAATTCTTTATTAATTTACCACTATTTTCCCCTTTTCTGACGTGATCAAGAATCTTTAATGTCAATATATTTCACCATAATGAAATTTTGGAGAGACAGCAGCTCAGAATGCACATAGACTGCACATAACATACAGACAGGATGTTTCTAATCGCCCTCCCCCAGATTTCCTGAGAAGCTTAAAGCCTGCGAACAGTCCCCAGCATCTGATAAATTTGCGTTCGAGTCAAAAAGACAGATAACAGTCACTTCACAGCTGATGCAGATTACCGTGCAGTTGCATGAACGTATCAGATGAACATGCACTCATGTACACAGTAAATACTATGCAATTCATTTAAATCTTCAAGTTACAGAACTGCGCAACTTGCATGGATGTCCAAACAACCATTCCCTCAGAAACTGGAGGGTGAAAATAGACATTAGAATGTGAGGGACGGGGTAAATGATCCTCATTGGATCGAGAACAAACAAACACAAGCCTTCACATTTGTGATTGCATGAATTTATCGATTTACTCTATCTTATGTGCATATTTCCACCAATTTAAGGTCAATTTGTCAATATTGACTGTACTACTGTTTATGTATGTAACAATAATATGAAAAACAGTGGAAACTGGAATGTTCCCTTTATTTCATAGAGTCTCCTCCTTTCTAGTTACCTTTCCAGTACAATAAATGCCAGCTTGAGTTTTTGTGGTCCAAATTCTGGAGTTAGTTTCATCCATACATCCATAAATCATTATATGCCATATTCGAATATTTTATATGTATATGTATCAGATAGTAGGGTCTATCTAATGACAAGTTGAAATTATTTAATAATGTGGTGTAGCACATGACCTGTGAAATAACTTTATAGATATTAGCATAATTCCTAAACACTGAAAACTGGAATGTTCCCTTTATTTCGTAGAGTCTCCTCCTTCCTAGTTACCTTTCCTGTACAATAAATGCAATTTCAACAAAACACAAAATAAAGTGTTTTTATCAATGAATCTGACATAACATGTCACACATTTTGAAATATTTTAAATTATTTAGCTATAGATCCTGTCTTACATTTATTGATCTGCATCCATTGACATTACATCAGAGTAAACATTTCCTGTTTTAGATCAGCTGAGATTACCTACATGATGTGCTTTATGGCAGAGAAAGTTTGTATTGCTTCCTTTAAATTCAGAAGCTCAGACACAACAATTTGAGAATAGCCAGATGACGACGTCATTGCTTTTGTCAGCTTCTGTTGGATTCAATCCCAACATCTGAGTTAAAGGGAGGCTGATTTATTGTGGTCTTTGTGCATTCACAAACACAAGAGAATGCCTCAACCGTTCGGGACAGGACCAAAACGGGTCGGCCAATCACGTAGCAGTATTATGGTTTAAGCCGGGAAGCCCACAGCTGAACCAACATAAACATGGCAGCGCAGGAGGACACGTGCAAAGCTGCTGCTATCACATCTCTTTTGTCAGAATCTACCGTTGTCACTATCCAAATAGGCACGCCTTGACCGGTGTAGCTTGTTGCGGTTTCTCATGGCGCCTGTTTCTTACGACATTTTCATTTGATACCGTGATTGGCTAAAACCAACCGTTGGTAGGCGGGCGCCAGCTGTCTCTTCGCCCAATCGGCTGGGAAAATTCTGCTGAATGTCACTCCTCTCCCTGAACGGATCTGATGGGAACAGGACCGGATTGGTATTGTGCAGAACAAAGATTGCTACACGTCAATACGGCTTGCCAGGTTACAAAAGAGATAGCATCATGCAGAAAGACCAAGTTCAAATATGGGTCCTAAACATACAGTAAAATGACTTACAATATGATTTAAGGACAGAAAACTTAAGACTACAGAGAGGACATTGCAAAGCTCTGACTTCAGTCCCATAGTAAACTTGTGGGCAGAGGTGGAAACCTGTTTGCGAGCAAGGTGGTCTAAAAACCTAACTCAGTTTTATAGCAGCTCTGTCAGGAGGGCCTGAATTCCTGCAAACTGTTGGGAGGATTGCAGAAGAATATCCAAAATGTTTGACCCCGACCAGACAGTTAAAAAGACAAATCTATTGAATACCAATGAAAACTATGTAACCCTCTGACTTTGGGAAAAAAATATCTAAAAATCATCTCTGTCATTATTGTTGGAATTTAGCTAGTATAAATAATTTTGGTAATCTTAACAGAGCTAAAGCAGAAAATGTTTCATCGTGTTTCTTAATGTCCGTTATGTTGCTTCAGCCAGTCAGGGCTGTTTTCAGACTGAGTCAGACAGGATCTTTGATCTTGTAATTTGAGCTGGACATTGTGAGAATTTGGCTGGATTTTAGACGTGTTCTTTGTTGTGTTTTTTTTATACAGACTGAGATCCCCCTGGTTGCATTAGGATACTTCTTGCATTCTTTGTACCTCCCCATAAAGGTTTTATGTTTGTGTCCCGTTGTTGTTCTTCAACCCTTCTCCAATAGCCATATTTCTTGTGTCGCTGCTTTATAATTGTTCCTGTAGTTTCACGTTATTGTCCTTAGGTGTCCTCAGCTCCCCTTGTTTATAGCTACACCACCTGTCCTCTGCTTCCAATTAGTTCACCTGCATTCATTTTCCTAAACACTTCGCCCCAGTCCAAGGTTCCTTGGTTACGTAAGTTTATGACTGGAGTCTCGTCATGTTTCCCACCACACGCATGCCTCTCCTCTTTTGTGTTTATGCAGATATAAACATTCCTTGGTTTTAATTAGCGTTGGGCTCTGTGATTACCTGCCCTTAAGCAGCTTTCATTTGTTCTTTTGTTTGTTAAAGGCTCTTGATCCTGGGTTTCCTGCCATACGTGCTGGTCTGCATTTCATTCCTCCGTCCACGTTTAAACACCCCTGACATGTTTTGTTGTGAAGAAAAAAAAGCCTACTTATATCTGACTTGTTTGTAAGATAATTAATATTAAATAAATATTACAACAATCCCAAAACCGTAGTTAGTCTTGATTCAAGTTTAGTTGTAAAGTGATCATTTTACTTTAGATTAGGTTTTAATTTGATTTCAAGACAGCATTCCTTTTTTTGCCTAGTAAGGAACAGGTTAGGATTTTTATTAATATCTTCCCTCATTTGACTTCCTTAAGCTCAGACTTTAATAAATATATTGAAAAAAATACTTTTTGTTCGTTTGTTTCGTCATGTTTATTTTTCTGTACATATTTTAACACACATGTTCGTGTTTCCTTAGGCTCACATAATTATGAAAATAATTTCTTTCGCATGTGCTCTAGATGTGTTTTTGAATAAAGAAGCTTGTCTTGTGAAGGGATGTAAAATAATTACAATTAAATACATTTTACAACAATCCCAGTAATGCTTGATTCAACTGCTGTAAAGTGATAATTTTCCTTTTGATATGTCAGCTTGATCGGTGATTTGGGTTCTTTTCCTCAACATCGCAGCGTTTCCCTAGGCAAGGCTGTGAGCTCAACATTCCTCCGCAGTATGCGCGGGAATAAAAAACACATTGCAACGACGCTTTGAAGAAAGCATCGGAATATATTAAGTGCTGATTTATGACGTTGAGCAGATTTCTTTCATTTGCAGAACTTTATACAGCGCTGATGGAATTTCTGCTGAGCTTAATCCACTCTGACCCTTTGTTCTGCCGAGACAATTTGTGTGTAAAGTATAAGACGTGACAGACGGAGATGAGTTGGAATAAAAACAGACTGTGCTGTACAGTGGGTGATTTGATAAGACTGATGTTTTATCTCCTTGAATGTTCTGATGACAAGTTTTTTTTTTTCCCCCCTGCATAATCTAGGACTGTGTTGTTGAGCGTGTGAAATTGCCTTTCAATGGCCGTAATCTCAAACTATATGACGTTATGTACAAAACTCCACTGGGTCAGTGTTTTAGTGTACAGCCTTCTATCAAACTTCACTGGGAGTCATGACAGCAACTTATAAATCGTTTCATTTTTTTTTTATCTTCATACAAAATTATTCGTAAAAGAAAACCTTAAAACACATTTTCCACATGAGGGCCAAAACAATGAGACTTCTTTGGCTCCAGTCTCCTTATCTTTACCATCTAAAAAGCTACTAGTTTAACTCTGCAGCTCCCTGTGATTATATCCAGGACTTTTGAAGATTCTATGATTGCTTGGAGCAAAGGGCAGTCACGTAGTCATACTTTAAGATCTTTATCTGCGCTCTGTATCATTCAGTACGGATTACATGCTTAGTATTTTTGGCCAAAGTAAAACGTAGCTACTTACATCGTCTCGCAAAAAAGTAATAACTTTTAAAGCTTTGGTCACGCAACAATCATAAAAGGTTTTACTGTTTTGTTTTGTTTTTTCTTTTTGTGACAGATCAACACAAACTAGCCCCTAATTCTGAAGCAGAAGAAGGAAAACAATATGTGGTTGTCTCTTACTTCTTATAAAGAAAAATTAGAAAAGTGAGGTTGGCATTTATCCCGAGACCTTTCTACACTAATACTCCTAAATAAAATCCGGTGCAACCATCTGCTTTCAAAGTCCCCTAATTAGTAAATAAAGTGCAACGGTGCTCTGCGAAGGCCTCGGAGGTCTGTTAGAGAACATCAAAGAAGAGGCAAAACGAAGAGCGACAATCAGAGGAGCAGCCAAGAGACCGCTGAGGTGGGAGAATCTGTTGACTATTAGCCAGGCCTCCATGGAAGAAGGAAGAGTGGCTCTGTTGTTTAATTGTTGAAAGGAGGACAAAACAGGACCTGGTTTTCACAGCCATGTAGTCAGCACAGAAAACACGTGGTGTCATGTGTGGCTGTAAAACTGCATTGCACATCACCCTGAACACACCAACCCTACCACAAAAACATTGTGGTGGTGGCATCACCGCAATGCTGGTCGGAGTTGATGGGGTGGATGGAGCAAAGCACAGAGAATGGCAGAGATGGGGGAATCCAGGTTCCAGGAATCCAGTTCCAAGCATTTGCGTTTCCAGCTTCCGCAGCATAAACGGGGACTAAAATCATCTGGTTAAGTGAACAGGATTAATGAAAACCAGGCAGGTTTTGACTTTCCTGAAGCAAGAGTTGACAGATACCCCAGGGGACTTGCAGCTGTAATTGACTAGCCTCTGAGGCCTTGACAGAACAGATGCATTCAGGCTGAGATGAAATTAGATGCACGTAGACTACCAAGGTGACCCTCGAGGACAGTTGGTTGCGTGGACATTATTTACAGTAAATCATGGCATCATGCTAAAGGAGCTGATTACATATGCGTGCCACAAGTTTCTGATTTTTTTTTTTTTTTTGCAAAACATTTTGAAAAATTATGATCTTTTTCGTTCCACCTCAGAATTGCACATCTGTATATGTCGGTCTATCTCAGATGGTCAAACAAAATAAATAAATAAAACTTGTGGCTGTAGGATAGAGTGAAAAAGTTCAGTGGGGGGGTGAATACTTTTCTCAAGGCCATGTGCTTGATGGATACGTTCAGAAGAGCAATACAAATGGAATCTCCTGTTTAATGTTCAGAAAGGACGAATAGAGAACACGACAGGCAACATGTACATAATTTATTTCAATATAAATGTTACATCACAAACTTCTCTTTAAATAAATACCACAGGGAATCACATCATGTAACAAGCTCCAAGAACAAACAATGACGAAAAAATTTGTGCGAAAAATAGCTTGCAAACATTTAGTAAACATTCAGTTGAGCGATAACGTTCTCGCTCTGACCACATTTAGAAAAAAAGAAAATGTTCACATATAACAGGTTTACTCTTTTATATAACTTTTTCATAATCATAGAAAATTCACATGTCTATAAATAATCTGCCTTTCTGGTGTCTTTATAATTTCATTTCAGAATAGAAACATTATAGCACATGCCAGTGGGAACACTTTATTTATTTATTTTTTCATCATTTCAAACATGTGTTCAAATATCTGAAAGTGCTATACAGTGCTGCTTTAGGTAACGATTTTACTTAAATCATGGGGAGAGTCCGTGTGGCGCAGAGGGACTTATTCATTTAAAGCATACTTCCGTGAATCCTTGGGGATAGCGTTTGACATGGATCACATCAACATGTAAGGCTATCATGCACACTGTAGGTTTAGTGCATTGAAATATGTGGGATATTCAGCGTAAAGACCGGATGGTAACGCAAAGTGTAAGACTGGTCTGTTCCGTGACCCGTAAAGCTCTTAAAAGAAAATCTTTTTTTTTTTTTTTGTCTTAGCCGAGCGAGTAAAGGTACATCAGTAGGTAATCTGAGACGGGGCATTGGCCGGGGGTGGGGGGTGGGGGGGAACTGAATGTGTGCCGTAAGCATGATATAAAACAGCAGCTGGGCTTGGAATGTTGTAGTGTCAGCTCATTATTCAAGATTCATTGCACATAACAGTGTTGCGTCCCCAAGCACCGAGGATGTGAAAACGCATGAATTACATTCCTTATTATACAGGGGTATTGACAAAACAGTAACCATTTACAATTGAGAAACAGCTGAGGTGCAAAGATAGGCCACTGCCAGGAGGGTGCAGTGTGGAATTTTAGTTGGTAGCCCACAGGGCCACGGGGCTGAAACCCGTCTGTTTGCAAAAGGAGCTAGCAGACGTCTACAAATAAGACACCACGAATATACGACAGACATGCAAACAGTCACTTGCACGGTGCTTCCATAACTGCATGTCTGAGACAATAAAAAAAAAGTTGCACTCTCTGTAATCTATTGCCAATCCAAGATCAAACTGTCCATATGTTACAAAAAAAGGACTTGGTCTAATACTTTTAGCAGAATTGTGATTTAAGCTTGCCTTACAGTGAAAGATTTGGGAAAGGTTTGCTCGGTGGAACCCGTGTTCTGACATTTAACCCCTGCATTTATTTATCTGTGTATCTGCACAGAAGGGAAAATCAGCAAGTAAAGGATCAGCTTCCTGGAAAGCTCGTTTCCCACATGGCAAACACTGACGTACCGCGACCACATGTCCGTGCCTTCGACCGGGGATCAGTGATAAGAGCACCGGCCGAACCTTTCCATACAGTACGTTAAAGATTTCCTCTGAAGGCACAAAGTGCAAAGGTTTTGGCTGCGTCAGCTGCTCCAACTCCACACAGAGGCGATGCTACATGCACTTAAAGACCGGCGACTCGCACCGATTTAGAATGCCAGAGAATTCCTGGTCCCCCTTCCTGTCCTCAGAAGCTAACTTTAGTGTGTTGTTGCGTTGATCCGATCGTACCAGAGGCTGCAGAAGTGACAGAGGAAAGGCTTTAAGATAGACCTTCGCTCCCTCTATATAGGCTAATGATCTGTGAAGCAATTTCATTTGAAGAAAAGAGGGTGAATTCCTGAATTAAATCCTTTCTTCTAAGTGCTCGATATCCATTACACTTAATGCAAGTCAAGAGAAATCATTCCCACGAGCATGCAGCCTAAAGACGTGTCAGAAGACGCAAAATCGCATCCTAAGCTGCAAATTAGAAACTCTAACACTTGGTCATCTACTTTTCCATTTCAATCTTTTTTTTTTTTAATGATTATTTACAGAGGGAGTTATCTAATTGTCTAACTAAGCAGCGTCGATAATGTGTTTATTCATGTTTACTGGGACCGGGCTCAGCTGGACCGAGGCGTTTCCTGGAGACTGCACATCTTAAACCGGTTGGAGAAGAAACTGACTGAAACAACTGGAGCAGCTGAGACGCGGCTCTGTGGAGACCCGAATGTCTTTTCCAAATGTTCCGTCGATACCAGACATAAACACACGTCCTTACGTACTGAAAGCGATCTGGGAAATGTCACGAGGCAGTGGCAAAGGTGTGCTATTTGGGAGCTGGAGCTGTTTTTTTTTTTTATCCAATATTTATTGGCATATAGCGACCAGCACTGTGTCTGGGCCCTAGAACTGTTGACGCCTTGTTTATTATTATTATTATGTGTGGTTTGTACCCTTCCTGGCGCGATGAGGAAACAGACGTTCTGGTTGCAGTAAACACTGGACGTACTGAAACACAGCAGCTACACTTTTTTTCTTTTCTCTTTTTTTTTTTTTTTTTTTGAAAATTAGCAAGGCTTGTGCCAGTAAAGGAACAAAGCTACTGTTTCACAGCGAGGATAGAAAATGCTAAAAGTGTTTTGGAACTCCTGTGCAATGGCGTGCTGCGCATTAGAGCCTGTCGACAGCATGAACAGCATAGTTGTAGACTAATCAGTTGCAAAATGTTTAAATTCAATCAAATAATTTAAAAAATGACTAAAATCACAGGCACTGACGACTAGGCTGCAGCATTTTCATGATGCAGTCTGCTCTCTGCCTGAAGATATCGGCTATCTTTAGAACTTCAAAACTTAAACACACACTCTCAAGTTTTGTCAGAGCACTAACTGGGTGCAAATACGGGCGTTGTTCTCCGTTCGTATCTCTGAAGTGTCCCGCTGACAGCAGACTCTAACGCAGCGGCACGCCACACCGCAAGAACAGGAGACACAGGTCTAAAGTTTCACATGTTACTAATCTTTAGCATTACCACATCCAGAAAAAAAAAAAAAGAAGAGAAATATGACAGATTGTTATCTTAGCAGATCAGAATGTACTCGTAACACAAAGCACCAATGCGGTGCAACCCATCAGCTTGGAAACTTTTGATGCAGATCTCTTCCTTGTCGAAGACGCCAAGCAGGCGTGTTCGAATTAAACTGACTCACGCAATTTACTTGCTGATTTAGAAAGAAAACGATGCCAGTGAGAATCGTTGCATCTTCTCCTTACATCTACCAGACAGAACATATGAAGATGAGCTCTATCTGAGGCCATAATAGTCTGTAATTATGCCACTGACACACCATTTTTTTTTTATATGGTAAAAACATCTGAGACACCCGCCTAGTTTAACTTAAGTGGGCACAATGTAAGAGACAGTTAACACAAAATGTATTGCAAAGCAGTTATGAGGTAGCTTAAAGAAATCTTACATGTAAAAAAAAAAAAATGGAAAATTATCTTCCTACAGTATTAAATGTGGAAATGATGGGGAAATAAATATGTCTCTCAACTCAAGAGGACCAATGCAGTCAGTCAGGCACTTTGACTGGCCTTACCTTCAATTGTCATTTTGGGAAATAAGTCCGTGAAGGCAGTGTAAACACATCTGGGTTTCCCTGATGACTGAAGTCCCAGCGCTCCAACTTTACAGGCTTGTCATTACAGTTGCTAGGGCTTTGTTGCAGTTTCCATTAGGGTCCATGGCTTTGTCCTCTCCGCCACAGACCTCTGACTCCTTCCCCAGACACTTTTCATTGGCATCACTGTCGTCTGAGCTGCCCTTGCTCCGTCCCTGCATTTCACTCTGCCAGCTGTTGCGGCTGTAGAAGTATCCGTTGGCTGGTCCTGAGTTGCTCAAGATGTTGTTCTTTGGACAGAGGATTTCCTTGAAAGTGTACCTGAACTCAGGACTCCTGCAGTAAATGAGGGGATTGAATGCCGAGTTTGAATAACCTATCCAGTTGAGTATCTTGAAGAGGGTTTTGGGGTCCCACTCCCAGCGCATTATGGTCACCACCACGTTGAACAAAAAGAATGGCAGCCAGCAAAGGGTGAACACCCCCATGATTATACCCAGCGTCTTTAGGGCTTTATGTTCTCGAAGGCAGAACTTTGCCTTTTTTAGTCCCCGTCCACTTTTAGAGTCTAGAGACTTTAGGTCACTGTTGTCGGTGTTGTGAAAGCGTCCAACGCTTTGGTCGATCTTTTTCAGTTGTAGCCTGGCTTCCCAGAAAACACGGCTGTACACAAAAATCATGATGAACAAAGGGATGTAGAATGAGATGATAGAGGAGGTGATGGCATAGGTCGTAGTGACATAAAACTCACAACAGTCACTCCTGGCACGGCACTCCTCAGCTTTAGTATCATTTGTTAGCGCCCCCCATTCCAGGAAGATGGGAGGGTAGGATATCAGCGCAGCAATCACCCACACCAGAAGAATCAGAAGTCGAGCTTTGCACTTTGTCAACATTGACTGGTAGCGAAACGGTGAAGTAATGGCCAAATATCGGTCTAGGGATATGACACACAATGTCTCTATGCTGGCGGTCACACAGAGGACATCAGTGGCAGTCCAGAAATCACACCAGAATTTACCAAAGTGCCATTTATCGAAAATGATGTTACTTGCACCGAAAGGAATAACGATGAGACCCATGACCAGGTCGGCAGAGGCCAGGGATGTGATGAAGCAGTTGGTGACATTCTGCAGACGTTGAAAGCGGGCAATGGCTGTTATGACCAGGATGTTTCCAAAGACAATGACGAATACGAGTACAGACATAATTATGCCCAGCAGGATCATGACTGTTTCTCCAAAGGGTTGTGTAGATGACGAGTTGTTCCCGCCTGCTGTTGGGGAGGTGGTATTCGCCATCTAAAGAGACCATAGGTGGACAAACACATGCACAGATGCATGTGTGCAAACACACACACACACACACACACACACCACAAACACCGACAAACACACAGAGAGGAGAGAATACCGTCATTCAAATATATTAACAATAGATCAGAATAGAAGAAAAAAACTTTCTGTGCTTAGGCTTTTGAATATACCTTTTTAGAACCAATAATAAAAAAGAAAGCAATAATTAAGTGTCTTAGAACATACAGATCAACATCTGTTTCAGGAAGCTTTAAAGACACGTTGCAAGCAAGAATAATAAAAAAGAAAAACACCACAAACCTCAACAGGTAGTTGTTGTGAGTCCTGCTTCCCATGCACTGTAAATATACCAGGGCACAGATAACTCCTGCAAAGTATCACATGCCCGTTCCACTTTTTAATCTTGGCTCGTCTCGCTCCTCAGTCCGTCAGTTGAGCGGTGTTTCCTCTAAAGTGTCTCCCAGGCTATTTGTCAGAGCCCTTATAGCATGCTGTGATGACATCATGGTCTGCGCTCAGCCAATCGGGCGGCCCGGCTGCGCAGGGTGCTGAGAGCTCTCGTGGGTTTGAACACACTGTCCCTGCAGTTGCAGGGCTGCAGAAGAGAGAATAAAAAGCGCGAACATGGGCAAAGAGTAATAGTTTGCATATTAAAAAAAAATGTTGCAAATGTGTTCCAGAATCAGTGTTATCTTTAGAGCAGTTTCAAAACATTCAGCTGTGAGGTGCTCTCCAGCACCTGAGAGAGGTTTCGATGAGTCTGCGTCTGTTACTTTGGATCTCATTAAAAACTGATCCTAAAACGGAACAGTTTTTAATGGGAGATCAGTGAGATCAGTGAGATCAGTGAGATCAGGCTAGATTTACAACATATCCAAATGGAAAGTCAAACCATAAATGAGTGATTTATTGACTGTTTGAGTTTTATCTGACATCATGTGGTGACAAAATGCTGAAATATGGTTGAGTCTTTGACACAACGTTCACCTCTTTTCATTTAGAAATATTCCTGAAGCATAATATGCTCCATTACACGCTTACATTAAAAAAGGGTTTGGGCCAGTGCCAATCCTTTATATTAACACCACATGATACGATCACCCCTTTTATTTGATAGTAGGAATCCCCGTGAACCTGAGAGAGCAGTGAGCCCGATATTAGCTCTCACCCTATACTCCCCCTCCATGAAAAAGAGTTTTTCGTTTACCGAATATTTGCATTCTGTGCTTATAAGTTTATAAAAAGCACTATGCAAACACTCACATGAAGGCATTCAAATACTGACCGATCATGAACTGCCTCTTTGTAATAAACAAGCTAAGAGAGAGCTTTGTGGTTGAACCAGACGTTCTTTAGTGCAGGTAACAGAACGAAAAGCCAGGGACAGGAACTTCACCCAATGCCGGATGTATTGCTTTTTTTTTTTTTCTCTTTGCCACACTTCTGTCTGAGCCCTGTATGTAGTGAGTCATCGTTATGCACTACAGCAATGCTGCAATCAGAGGCTTATCTGTTGTTAAACAGCAAAATACCATCGTCTGAAGTTCAATAAAGAAAACAGCCTCTGCGTAAATCATGACCAAAATAGGATTGCGACTGGATGCATCAAGAAAGACAGAGCTGGAATATACTGTTAGAGCTTTGAACATGCCTGGTGGTCTGTCCTGTATGTCTCTGTGTTCCCCTGTACTTGACTGGAGACCTGGTCAGGGTTCAAGGGTCTCTTGCCCAATGGCTCCAAGTCAAAGTCAACGGATCTGTATTTGTCTCTCTTGGGAGCGTTGTGCTTCGGAAGAAGGTTTCACTGCGACGGCACACGTTGCCCTCATCCGTAATTTCACGCAGACAAATAAATAAAACCTTTCCTTGCAGGAAAAGCTGCAATTAATTGTATCATCTCTTTAAACCCATTGGTTGAAAAGGTTCATTGAAAACAGTCAAAACAATGCCAACTTCAGGATCTTCCTGGTTCAAAGGGTACAAAAGCAGCCCACGCTCCTCCTCCTTTGCATACACAATCACAGAACCAAACTGGTTCATTAAGAATGTATTATCTGCGTGACTTTTTACAGGTTTCCTATGCTGTGTATTCCTCCCCCACTTAGCACTCATTAATGAGATTAACTACTGAGTGAATGTTTGTACTGACTCTGTTTACAGAGAAAAACTCTGTACCTTCTTCTTGAGTTTATTAATGTATTTTTTACAGTGCAGAACATGAGAAGTACCTGGTAAAATGCTGTCTTACAGACTGAGGGTGGTCATTTCAAAAAGTTCCTGGGGAGTAACAGGAGCTGTTCCAGCTGTCCTTATTGAACTTAAAATCTGAGCCCTTGATTGGACTGTTATATTACCACCATACCATCACACAGAGTCAGTGGTTGCTCTGTAAAAAAATAAAAAAATAAAATGAAAATAAAGGTTATCTCTTTACAAGCACCAAACCCTCAGAGCCAGCAGAGAAGGTGCAGAATCTGGTGGACCCGGGTGAGACACTTGTGTTTATCAGCTGAGGTCATTGTCAATGTGATCTCTCAGGTATTTTGAAGGAGTCGGAAATAGGCACAATTCTAGAAAGAAAAGTGCATATATGCGTAGCTTTTAGTTGGTGCATTCTTTCAATAACTCAAACTACGAACATCCTGAATGTTATACAAATAACTTTGTGTGTATACTCTCTTGCTAACAGCACTCAGTTGTAAAGAGGATTTATGCAATCCTTAAACAGTTACCAGTGCTAAAACGTTTATGGTTATTAAAGGTAGAATCTGCAATTTTTCTGGAAGTTTCCCCAAGTCACTTTTTGAACAACTGCACTTGCGCAAGACCCTCTTACCTCGCTCTTCCGCTCTTCAGGGGGATCATGTGAAAAAAATCTCTGAATCCACTCTGGTCTTATTTCTTTCTATGGAGGCCTTCCTCTTCTTCTCTTAAACTTGCATGCGGTTTGCTTCTTATGACTCTCAGCCGTTCATTGTAGCGCCACTGCTCTCACTGCGTACTTTGAACATGGCTAACGCTGAACTGTATGCATAGACACAGAAGTGCGCGTCCACAGCCAGCCAACCCACTGGTGTTGCGTGAGCGCGTCACACTGATTGGGATGTGGGACGACCAATAGATAGGGCGATAACCCCGGACCCTGACACACACAGAGGGGGGGTGAGGGAAGGACCGATCTTCTGACCAATCCCTGCCGTTCGGACCGAAGGGCAGGGATTGGTCAGAGTTTTTACAGGCTTGCAGCTTTCACAAAGATCACAAAGATCTAATTTTTAACTTCCTTTTTCTGAATACATAATGTATCGACTATTGTCAGGATGGAAGGACCATTTCACCCAGTATAACAAAAAGTGTTTCTGAACAGGATTACCACCTGAAGCTTTAACGCAAACACGTCCTTTCACTCACCTACTTTTAAGGTGTTCTTGCTGCTAACCAGCAACCATGGGGATTTTACCGGACACTAGTTATAAAGCATAGGTATGAATATTCACCTGACACTAAAGTATTACATATATATTGGGTGATTTTATATTTTACTTGTGGCTAAAGATCTGCACTCTCTTAGACACTCAACAGGAATAGCAACATGCATTTAGCCATCTTCTGTTGCTTTACAAGAGCTACAGTTTAGTTTTACAAAGAAACAAACAAAAATACCTGTGTTAATTCAGCAGAAATGCAACAGAGTGTGAGGACGTGACTTTGCAGCACAACCATCAAGCAAGAACGTAGATCATAAACAGGTATCCGGGCTTAGCGTTCTCCATGCTCGCTTGAAAGTGTGTTTGTAAGAGCAAGTCATCGCTAAGCTCACAAAGGAAAGAAATGATGGTTTCCAGAGTCCTAACCTTTGATAATTGCAGACACCACAGGCTCTGGCCTTCGTCCCTGTGCTCAACAATGAGCGCTCTCAAAACTCCGTACGACTGATGACGCAAGAACAAATTTTATCATCAGATTCAAATGTTTGAATCTGATGCTCGGCGCACCAAACAGATGCTTCAAATTATGCCCTGCGACTTCTCTTAAGCAGAGAAATCTCAGAGAGCCATGCCTGGCCTCCTGTTGTGCATTTTATTGCCGCTTTTAACCGTTAGACCGTTTGTCATGTTGCACTTGCGCTGGCAATTTTCCAGGAACATCATTACACATGTACCCAGAATGTTTGGATGACCTGACCCGCAGCGTTCACTCACTCTGCCATTCTGCAGAAATTTCCACTTGTAGACAAGAAAAATCCCAGATTTAGGCACACGCTACTCCGAGGTTCGCAGATGTCATCATCCCTTCATTTTTCCTCTTGGGTAAAAGAGGTAAATTTGACACCAAAATGAGCTACGCTGAGCACATCAGTGCTCCCAGGGGCTCATTTTTGGTTTCTGGAGACCTCTGTGAGCTTATCTTTCGCGCAGCATACATGACAAGCCCATCATGTGTAGCCCCGCCGCTGATAAGTCCGCGTTTTATCAGCCGCTTCCACACTCAACCAGCTCTAAACGTTGTTACATTTCAGCTCATCTATAGACACATTTTATTGTTTCCAGTCAAATCTATTTGTTTCAAACTTTAGTTCAAACTGGTACACCTGCATTGACGAGTTTATGCAAAAGTTTTTTCGTGTTTTGCCAAGTTCCAAGCACAAACCCAAATGTAGTTCATGGAGATTGTGTGTGACAGACCAACACGAGGCAGCAAATAATTATGATGTGGGAGGAAAAGTATGTTTTTGTATTTATTTTCTTCCCCAAATAATAATCTCAATCTAAAAATGTTAAATACCACTGCAGGTATTTGTATTCACCCCCACCCCAAATACCCCAAGAACATACAAGATATGTGGTTATTAAGTAATGCAGCCAAGTGTTTGAAAATCTTTCCCATCTCACAAAGCACTCTTTGATAAATAATCTGCAAATGCAAAAGATCATGACACAAGTCCTAACCCAACACTTGGTCACCATTAGAGAAGCAGCTGAGAGGCGTGATGTAACTCTGGAGGAACTGCAGAGATCGACAGCTCAGGTGGACGGAATATATATAGTCTGTGCTCCACAAAATATGGGGAAGAAGGAACCCTATACACTCTTTCCCTATGGAGAAACACGGTGGAGGCGACATCATGCTGCGAGGGTGTTTCTTCAGCAGAAGTTGTTGATGGGGAGTTGGATGGAGCTTTTATGCACTGAAGAAAACCTGTCCATATAAAAACCTGCATCATTTTCTTGTCCCCATCCCAATCAAGCACTACTTTTCATTAGTCTGTTGTGTAATATCCCAGTAAACTACACTGAGGTTTGTAGTTGGGATATTAATCGTGCAAAAGTTCAAGAAGTGTGAACACCTTGTCTTGGTTATTACGTTTTCCAGCAATATTGGTGTAACGCTCCGGTTTTCTTTATCTTTGGCCTTTAGGATGCAATTAAATCAATAACTGTACATTTTAATGGAGTAGAAGCTCTACCCACACCACATGTTTGAATTAGCATCCTGAGTCAGAATCCGCTGTCAACAATATGTTACGTAAAGCGGGAGTCAGTTCTCGTTTCCTCAGCCTCTGACTTCAATTTTCTTGCATCCGGTCACTCTTGAGCAGATCCATTTCACATCTGGATAACCCTTTCAACCGTCTTCTCGGCAGTTCCACACGACAGAACCTGTTTAAGTCAAATACCATCGCCGTAGATATGTCCCCGCTTGCACAACATACATGAAAGGTTGTAATGCAGACCTTGTGACTTAACATGCTCCAACCCTTCCCCTTTATTTTTTCCTTTAGTTTCAGAAGAACAATACCTTGAAGGCATTTTTTTTCCCCTCAAGGGCAGTAGTTTCCCTCACATCTCCCTCCTGTGGGAACCATAAGTTCAGACGGGTGGAAGTGTGACCATGGGAATAATTTGAACGAGATGTACGCAGATTAAAGGAAAACGACAACTCACCGCATCAGTAAAAACCAAACGTTCAGTTAAATCGGCTATCGTGGCTTTTATAGCTTGAAAACACCACTTGAGCAAAGAGTTGTTTAATTGTAAACTTTGAAATCTAAATGACCACATTCCTAGGTTAAGAATAAAATGAAAACAAAGGTCTTCTCTGTTAACCGATCATGTTAGAAAATATCTGTTGTGTGTGTCGGCTGATCCTCGATGCGTGACAGGTAAGAGAAAAACCTTAGCTACGCCATTTATAACTCTACATCAGCGATTCTGACGAAAATAGACACATGCATGGATAAAAACACTACAAAACAATAAAAAATAAATAAACGCAAGAAAAACGTAGAACACAAAACATAACTGACTGAAGTCAATGTATAAAATTAAGGATAAAAGCAATGAAGAAAAGTACATGTTTAACATATGATGACAAACTCCTTCCGTTTCCAGTGTTGTTTGCAAACTTTGATTCACTTAAACTGAACACTGTACGGTATAGTTTGAAACAGTTTAAAGGCCCAAAAACATATGACTTTAAAAAAGGCTGTGTGTTTATATATGTCCATACAAAGCCCTAAGCCCCAACATGGGTGTGTGTAAAAAAAAAAAAAAAAGAAAAAGAAAAAAAGAGAGATTTCTTTTCTGCTGACCAATCAATTTTTTTTTCTTATCCAATCGTGCTCTGATTCCAGGAATTACTACCCATGTCAGTCAGGTCCTTATCTAATTCAACGAGACAAAGACATGGAATTGATCCAGAGTACAGACCACTAATTGGTCCTAAGCTAATCACCCTTTGGGAACTGTGGCCGTGCTCCAACCAACCACACGTGGGTGCATGACCAGAAAAGCAAGACATTTTAAAGATGTTTGGACAAATATAGTAACAAAGTGAGGACGATCAGAAGGACAAAAACTACTTTGTATGTTTTCGAGTGGAGCGGACCATATAAAGGCTGAGGAGCCTGACTCGGTTTACAAGTCGTTATTTTAATGAGCTAAGCTCTGATGAAGTTCAGGCAGAGGAAGAGGTTGTAAAACCACTTTACTGCGCCAGTCAACAACTTTTGGCCTGTGACGTAAAGATAGAGCTCAAAACATAAATAACAATGCCCTTATGGGAGTCTAAATAGGGGGTTACGTATATCACTAGTTACTATTGGATTTCATTATGCGCATATAAAATGTCCCACTGTGTTCGAGTGCATACATGTGAGTTTGTTTTATTCAGAGAAGATGCTCCAAGAGGCATGTCTCTATTCCTTTAACCATCACTGTATAAATATAATAATGATGATGATATCCCATGCCATAGGAAACTCTACTGTTGTCATTGGACAAGGCAGGTTTTATTGCCTTATTCTTGGCAGAGAAATGACCAATCCCACGGGAGCCGCCTTTTTTGACTGTTTTATTGATCTGGACAGACAAAAGGAAGCACTCACAATGCATATTTGACTCTTGTCTCAGAGGGTTAAAGGCTTAATGCCGGGAAAGACCCGGCAACATTCTGTGCCAGAATGATGTACTGTTTAAAGACAGGGGTTCTGCAGCGAGGTTTACTGGGAAAATATTGAGCAAAAATACTTTCAGACTCAGTAAAAAAAATAAAAAATAAACAGACTTCACAAACCTGCTAACGGCAGCAAGAACTATTTTCATACAAAAGGGGAAGTTCTGTTTGTACTTAGAAGTCGGATCATCCAAGTTCCCGAGAAAAGAGAAGAACAGAAGATGAAATTCCAATTTGGACAAGTTGGAAAGATGCAGCTCTCTAGCTCCACATCGTGCCACGTTCAACATCCAATATGGCTGCCACACATAAAAAAAAAAAAATCTCTCTCGTCAGGCTTAGTTCTAACTCGATCAACCATTGAAACATTTCATAGGAACGTCATTGGAGGGCTCTTACATTCTCTCTTGAAGGCTCAGAGGTGTAACAGCTGCAGGTTGACTTTAAAATTGATTGATTGGTATGGCCAACTTTGACAGACGTTATAAACTCTTACAGTCCCACCTACACAAGTTTTGGAAGAGAGGCTAAAAAGGGGGGTTTGGTTTGTATTACTTCTTGTTGTTAGCGCCCCTTAGTAAACCCCATTGGTTTTCCAAATTGCAACTAAGACATTTTTACCTTGGATGGGACATAATTCACAAGCCCTGAATTCAGAGATGAATCAATCGTCCTTGTTAGGATTTTTAGCAGGTTTTATAATAGTGCTGAATATAATAGAAGCAAAAATAAAATAAAAAATCTCTCCGAGAACTTGCGTTGCCAATTATGTATCAGATTGTTTGCCTTGAGACTTTACATTTGCTACACTTTTCAGCTAATTTTCATTGTACAGTATGAGAAATGTGTGATTGTTAACTTCCGGCGACAAACTGTGTATGAACGTTCTGTTAAAAGCAGCTGTTTATTTGCTGCAGTACATCTAGAGCAGCAACGACACATACATATGTCCGGCATTGTTAAAATTCACACAAGAGAGACAACTGGATATTGGGCGGACCCGTGGAATACCAGCCTTTTGTTCTTCTCATGTCTGGAATGATTAATGTGCAGATAAACAAGCTGCTGGTGGAGTTTTTTTTTTTGTCTGCCACTAAAGGAAGCAGCTTGATCCTCCAATAACTCTCTGTGTTTTTGTGCCGCCTTCAAAGCTTCACTCCAGCGAGGTAGGGGCAGGAGCAAATGAGGAAAAACTATGGTTAAAAACGACAGCCCTTCCTTTTTATCAGCAGTATCTAAACTGCAAATAGCCACACGGAATAAGAAAACACAAGCTCACTAATTTAGCACCAATTTATCACCCTGTTAGAATGTGCTACTGGTTCACCAGGCCCACTTCCATTAACCTCCCCGTCACCCAACGGGTTTTTTTTCTCCATGCTGGTGTTGGTACTTTTGTTTGATACATTAGCAATCACCCAGTTCAATGGGCTTTCAGTTTGGTATGAACAAATAAATAAACGTCAACTGAATGCTGGGGCCTAATGAATCTAGGATCTCTGTAGCAGAGTTATGGTACTGGCATATGGACTTTATCTTTCAGCAACATGCAAATGATCAAACAAACAGGACGCAAACCTTTTAACACCGGACAGTGAAGATGACCTTAAGCGAGGAGTGGTATGTTTTAAAACAGAATTGTTATTTTCACTGTGCATCTAATCACTATTTTCAAATTTCCTATCGATATTTTCAGAGAAGTCAAGTCTTTTTTTGTAGTAACAGTCTTAGGGATGTTATGTGATGTCCTTGGAGACTTAACACGTGGGCTGAAAATAAACTAACAGAGTGATTAAATGAATAACTAAAATAAAGATTCCCCTTGGTTGAATATTTCAGGGAACTTATATATGATTGTGTGCGATAGAATGATGGCTGCTTTAGTATAGTGCCCATGTCAGTTTTTTGCAGTTCATTTCAGTGAAGCATGAAATTGAGCGGAGACTGCAGGCAATTCTCTTTTCATTCAAATGAAGATTAATTTACGACTTTAATGGATAGATGGGGAAGGATGGTTCAGTGATTGATCAAATTTCCTAATTTTTCTCTGACAGTTGTGTCTGTTGTTGCTGTTTCATAAAGGGAAACTTCAAGAAACACACCCGGGTTGTAATATGGGATTATCGGGTCAACGGTAAGCAGAGGGCTTAATGTAATTGTAATATTCAACATATGTGCATATCCCAAGGTGTTCCGAGTTGCTGAACTCGGAGACGGACAACCTTTTTCACTTTACATTCTCACCCACAGTAAGACAGTTAACCGAACCTTCATGGCTTTGAAGTGTGTGATGAATCCGGAGTGCCCAGTTACGAAGCACGCAGCCCCCACTTCAAAAGGGTTTAAGTCACAAGCAGTTTGAAATTAATACAGTTAAACGCTATTACTTTGATATGCTAAACATCAGTCGCTGCACTACATTCTGGCTCGGTGGGTTGCTGGCAGGAGTCCTGTGGTTCTCTGGGATGCACCAGCACAGCAGCGGGCTGCAGGGACGAGGCTGGGCTTTGGTGGGGGATCCCTTCCTCTCTGCTTCTCTGGGACTAGCTCACTAGGTGCCCTCCCTCCCAACATCCCTCTGATTCTGACGCACACACACACACACACACACACACACACACACACACACACACACACACACACACACACACACACACACACACACACTTGTTTATGTACATAGTGAGAACCGTGCCTTGACTTCCATAGACCTCCATTCATCTTCAAGCCTATCTATGGCCTAACCCTGACGCTACCCCTAACCCTAATGTACACCATGGTGCTAAAGTAGATAAAAGTGAGGACCAACAAAAGATCCTCAATTTACATCAAAGGCCTCACTATACTAGAAAAATTTGCAAAAAAAAAAGTCTCACTCAGCTGAAAGTACTTCTTCACACATCCTTGTTTAAAATACAAAGTGAGGACCATACGTTGACTTACATAGACAATCATTTGTTTTCAATCATTTCTATAGCCTAACCCTAACTCTAACCAGTATATGCCTAGCCCTAACCCTACCTAAACCTAATTGATAAAGTCAAAAACCTAACTCCTAGCCCAGAAAAATAGTGAGGACCATAAAAAAGGTCCTTACTTTACATCAAAATCCTCACTATACTGGTAAAATGAGCAAAACATTTTCTCGCTCAGCAGCAAGTACAAGAACACACACACAAAATCTAAATGGCTGGAAGTTATACAAACGTCGCTTCCTATTTCAGTGATCTAGTTTGACCTAAGATGCAGTCTTGATTAAATAAAGTCACACAATTGAGATGCCATCTTGAGATTTCCTTTTTATAGAACAATATTGTCTTGGCAAATAATAATAATGTCCGTCCGTCCGTCCGTCCGTCCGTCTTCTGCTTATCCGAGGTCAGGTCGCGGGGGTAGCAGCTTCAGTAAGGAGGCCCAGACGTCCCTCTCCCCAGCCACTTGGGCCAGCTCCTCAGGAGGAATCCCAAGGTGTTCCCAGGCCAGCCGAGAGACATAGTCCCTCCAGCGTGTCCTGGGTCTTCCCCTGGGCCTCCTCCCGGTGGGACGTGCCCAGAACACCTCACCAGGGAGGCGTCCAGGAGGCATCCTGACCAGATGCCCGAGCCACCTCAACTGGCTCCTCTCGACGTGGAGGAGCAGCGGCTCTACTCTGAGTCCTCCCCGGATGACTGAGCTCCTCACCCTATCTCTAAGAGAGAGCCCAGACACACTACGGAGAAAACTCATTTCAGCCGCTTGTATCCGGGTTCTCGTTCTTTCGGTCACGACCCAAAGCTTGTGACCATAGATGAGGGTAGGAACGTAGATCAACCGGTAAATCGAGAGCTTCGCCTTTTGGCTCAGCTCTCTCTTCACCACAACGGATCGGTACAGCGCCCGCTTCACAGCAGACGCCGCACCAATCCGCCTGTCGATCTCCCGCTCCATCTTCCCCTCATTCGTGAACAAGACCTCAAGATACTTGAACTCCTCCACTAGGGGCAGCACAACCTCCCCAACCCGGAGAAGGCTTAGACTTATACTTATACTTTCTTTATTGTCATTTTGTATGCACAGAGTGCATACAGAACGAAATTTCGTTTTTTACACAGCTCAGAAAGATTGCAGTAACTCTACAGGATACCTTGCAGTGAATTACAGTACAGGATAAAAAGTGCAGTGATAAATCGCAGTCAGTTACAGGATAAGTTTCAATTGACTTCCGGATAAAGTGCAGCAGTGAACAGTAGGCAGTTGAAATGTAAACAATGTAAAACAAATGTAAACACATATGCAGTAAGGTGCATCAGTGATTTACCAGTTGACAGTTGTGCAGCAAGGTGCAGCAGTGATTTAAAAGTAGACAGTTGCATTGTAAACAGTTTTGCAGTACGTTTCCGGATAAGGTGCAGCAGCGATTTTGCAGGATACGATACAAATGTGCAAATGTGCAAATCAGCGAGTCGAGTGTGGTACACAGTCCGTTTTTATACTTCAGCAGTTCAACAGTCTGATGGCAGCAGGGAAAAAGCTTTTGCAGAACCTGGTGGACCTGCAGCGGATGCTGCGGAACCTCTTTCCAGAGGGCAGCAAGGAGAATAGTCCATGGTGGGGGTGTGAGGGGTCCCTGATGATGTTTCGGGCTCGAGACACACAGCGCTGCGATGAAATGTCTTTAATGGAGGGAAGAGGAGCCCCGATGAGCCCTTCTGCTGTCCTCACCACTCTCCTCACGTTCTTCCAGTCGGAGGCACTGCAGCCTTCACACCACACAGAGAGACAGCTGGTCAGAATACTCTCTATGGTGCTTCTGTAGAAGGTTGTGAGGATGGGCGGGGGCAGGCGGGCTCTCCTCATCCTCCGCAGGAAGTACAGTTGCTTCTGTGCCCTCATCAACAGTGACGTGGTGTTCACAGTCCAGGTGAGGTTGTCCGTGATGTGCACCCCCAGGAACTTGGTGCTGCTGACCACCTCCACGGCTGAGCTGTTGATGAGCAGTGGAGCGTGGTGAGGTCGGTTTTTCCTGAAGTCGACGATGATCCCCTTCGTCTTCTCCACGTTCAGGATCAGGCTGTTGTCTCTGCACCAGCCCACCAGCTGCTCCACCTCCTCTCTGTAGTCCTGGTCGTTGTCGTCTCTGATCAGGCCCACCACCGTTGTGTCGTCAGCAAACTTCACGATGTGATTGGTGGTGAACCTGGGGACGCAGTCGTGTGTCATCAGGGTGAACAGCAGGGGGCTCAGGACGCAGCCCTGAGGGGAGCCCGTACTGAGGGTGATGACATCAGAGGTGTTCTGTCCGACCCGGACTGACTGAGGTCTGTTGGTGAGGAAAGGTCGCGGCACTCTACCCTTTTCCGGTTCAAGACCATGGTCTCGGATTTGGAGGCACTGATTTTCATCCCGGCCGCTTCGCACTCGGCTGCGACCCGCTCCAGTAAGAGCTGTAGATCACGCCCTGATGAAGCCAATAGGACCACGTCATCCGCGAATAGCAGAGACTCAATCCTAAGGCCACCAAAACTGATCCCCTCAACACCTTGGCTGCACCTAGAAATTCTGTCCATAAAAGTTATGAACAGAATCGGTGACAAAGGGCAACCTTGGCGAAGTCCAACTCTGACTGGAAACGAGTCCGACTTACTGACGTCAATGCGGACCAGGCTCTGACACCGGTCACACAGAGACAGCCCTGACAGCCCTTAATAAAGGGCCCGGTACTCCATACTCCCGGAGTACGCCCCACAGGATCCCTCGAGGGACACGGTCGAATGCCTTCTCCAGATCCACAAAGCACATGTAGACTGGTTGGGCAAACTCCCATGCCCCCTCCAGGATCCTGCTGAGGGTGTAGAGCTGATCCAGTGTCCCACGGCCAGGACGAAAACCATAATAATAATGGACAAAAATAATGTAAAGCTATATATTCAAATTAGGAACGTCTTATCTTTCTCTTCAGAACATTTACTGTTGCTCATAAAAGAGATGGTAGCGCAATGATATGAATTAATTTGACTGCAAGACGAAGCGACATTAGAAATAAAAATATAGGGTCATTTTTGCAGAAAACACATCCCGGGAGTAGATAAACACTTGTTAATTTCAGTGTGATTGTTTAAGGAAGCACTTTTACATGGCAGAATGTAAAAAACATCAAAGAATATTTTAATGGTTCAGTTAAGACAGCAATAGAACATGAAATTGGAGCAAGTTTGCTCTGTCATGGAAAGTTTCAGAGACATCCGTGTGGTCGTTATAATGAGGTCCGTATCTCCAGTGACCGATGGATCCAAACGCACGTTATCAAAATCCACCTTTACTAAAAACCAACAAAAAGTAAATAAATCACTGCTCACCTTTGGTAATAGCTCAAAGGAACAAACAATTTCTACAAATCATCAAAACAGTGGAATAGACTGCCTTTTGCATCTATATGTCAGGAAACAGTTACCACTTTTTTTTCATTTGGCTCTCAGCTGTGGCTATTTTGTCTCAAGAGCCTCAAAGTGAGTAGAGGCCTTTGTTTAGTTTGATATCTTCAAAGACAACAGTTTAGTATGAAGGAACTTGCAGATAACTTACTCTTTGATTTGATATCTGTGTTTGACTTTCAGAATGTTTTTTTTTCTTTCGTTTCATAAAAGGTTTTCAGGTCAGCAGGCCATGCTTAGACAACATTGTGAAATGTAATTATATTAAAAAAACTGGGCTACACTAAACATTTTAAACATTTTTTTTTTACAAGATTTTAGAATGGCTCAATCCTTCAACAATTTTATAAAATAGAACAAAAAGATAAACTTTAGTTGAAATAAATGTTTTCTGCACCATTGTAGTTTGCAGAATTGTCATGAAACTTTCTGTTTTTAGGTCTGATCACTGCAAGCTATGTTGAACAACCCAAAGAACATTTAGGATCAAAAGATTTTTTTGGCTTTACTGATTTTTTTGGCTTTACCTCAATAATTCACATTCCTAGCATCTCTGCCCTTGTACTACACCTCATTTCACATTGTTCTCCTTTATTTCATCCTGGAAGACAACAGAGCAGCAGAGTTTAAATGGTCTTAGCCAAACGACCTTGAGGGTCAGGGAGGGAAAAAAACGCTGTAGGCTATTACATGTAGGGTGATAGGTGAGTGTAGCTGTACATTTGCTTTAAATTACAGGCTGTTTTTTCGTCCTGGATTTTGACCATCATTGTCCCTGGGTGAGCAACTGTATGAATTATCGCAATTTCTTCCTTGTTTTACATTCCTTAACCACCCACATTAGCGACTCAGAATATAGGAGAACAGCCGCGGATTGATATAAACAGGGAAGACATTCAAATAAAGCTGGAGAAAAGAGTTGTGCAGTGACAATGTAAATGACTTTAATGCAAGTATAACAAGTATAACCACCCACATCATGGACGTGTTTGGCTTTGGCATGGTTTACGTCCTACATCGCCGCCAGCAGCTGGACACGCAACATGCTGCTGTCACCCATCCTTTAAATGGGGATTATTAAATCCTCACAGTGCAGAATGGGACTGTGTTTTTACCATTTTAATTCCTATTTATTAAATGTTTAGTCTCTGTACGACCGGTGTCAGAGTCTGGTCCGCATTGCCGGCAGTAAGTCGAACTCGTTTCCAGTGAGAGTTGGACTCCGCCAAGGTTGCCCTTTGTCACCGATTCTGTTCATAACTTTTATGGACAGAATTTCTAGGCGCAGCCAAGGTGTTGAGGGGATCCGTTTTGGTGGCCTTAGGATTGCGTCTCTGCTATTCGCGGATGACGTGGTCCTATTGGCTTCATCAGGGCGTGATCTACAGCTCTCACTGGAGCGGTTCGCAGCCGAGTGCGAAGCGGCCGGGATGAAAAATCAGTGCCTCCAAATCCGAGACCATGGTCTTGAACCGGAAAAGGGTAGAGTGCCTTCTCTGGGTTGGGGAGGATGTGCTGCCCCTAGTGAGTGGAGGAGTTCAAGTATCTTGGGGTCTTGTTCACCAATGAGGGGAAGATGGAGCGGGAGATCGACAGGCGGATTGGTGCGGCGTCTGCTGTGAAGCGGGCGCTATACCGATCCGTTGTGGTGAAAAGAGAGCTGAGCCAAAAGGCAAAGCTCTCGATTTACCGGTCGATCTACGTTCCTACCCTCATCTATGGTCACGAGCTTTGGGTCGTGACCGAAAGAACGAGATCCGGATACAAGCGGCTGAAATGAGTTTTCTCCGTAGTGTGTCTGGGCTCTCACTTAGAGATAGGGTGAGGAGCTCAGTCATCCGGGGGAGGACTCAGAGTAGAGCCGCTGCTCCTCCACGTCGAGAGAGCCAGTTTGAGGTGGCTCGGTGATCTGGTCAGGATGCCTCCTGGACGCCTCCCTGGTGAGGTGTTCCGGGAACAGTCCCACCGGGAGGAGGCCCAGGGGAAGACCCAGGACACGCTGGAGGGACTATGTCTCCCGGCTGGCCTGGGAACGCCTTGGGATTTCCCCGGAGGAGCTGGCCCAAGTGGCTGGGGAGAGGGACGTCTGGGCCTCCCTACTGAAGCTGCTACCCCCGCGACCCGACCCCGGGTAAGCGGAAGAAGATGGATGGATGGATGGATGGATGGATGGATGGATGGATGGATGGATGGATGGATGGATGGATGGATGGATAAATGTTTAGTTTGATGATTTCTCTGTACTTTTTTAATCTCCTTAACCTTGCTTGGTAGTATGGCTGGGTGCTGCCATCCTCCGTGTCCGCTCCGTTCCGTTCACGTACATGTCCGTCCAACGGAGCAACTATGTTGTTATTTGGATTCATGAGAACCATTCCACATTCTCCGTGACTTCTCCAAACGTCACCATTGGCGGACAAGTTCGCTGTCATTCACCGTCAAAATACGGAACAAGTGAGAAATAGCCCACTATTTTCGACTGAAGTTCCTATAAAATAATGGTGAAGTGAAATGTCTATTAATGTGAGCTCAACAAAATTAATTATTTTAAGTTCAAAAGCATATAAGGTTTTGGTGGCCAATGTTGATGGAAGTAAAAATATTTCTTGCTGAGAAATCTGTTACTGAAATGTCAATGCACCATATCTATTGATGCATTGCAGGGGGGAACAGTTTGTTCAATAGCTGTTTTTATTCACAAAATGTAAAATAAAGATAAAGAGCAATTCTAAAACTTTGAAGTTTGCCAAATTAAGTTTTCTTATTGTTAATAATCAACAGCTTGATACTGAACTTATTGTGCTTGGAAAAAAACTAAACCCCTCCATCCATCCATTTTCTAACACGTCTATACCTTGTGGGGTCATGAGGTGTTGGTGCCTATCTCCAGCTGTCAATGGGTGAGAGGCGGGGTACACGCTGGACAGATCGCCAGTCTGTCGTGGAAAAACCTAAACCATTCGTTTTTCTCCTGGAGAAACAAAAACGTTGTCTCCTTAGCCGTCCCTTCCACAATTATGTGCTCCCTATGTTGGTTTTAGTCCCTAAAATCCCAAAAGACTTATAGCTGCACCAGCACAGCAAAAGGTGGTTTCTTTAAAGTATTGAATGTAGTTGGTTGCAATGGATTACATTTAAAAGTAAAGATGGCTGACATTTTCAGATTTTAATTCACAAACAGAAACATCCTGGATCCTTTTTTTTCTTCAATGCCACCACGGCTTTTCTGTTACTTTATTACATCAAATCCCAAAAAAATGTATTCAGTTTTTTGTTTTGGTTGTATTGAGGTATAATCTGAAAAAGAAACAAAAAATGAAGTTTGAATACTGTTTTTGGAGAAACATCAGGGAAGAGGAACAGAAAAAAAACAGGAAACAGACACAGAAAACAAGACAAGAACGAAAAGAAAAAGAGACAAATCATCATGATCTCAAAAGACGACATAGTCATCAATCTAAATCACAAATAAGCGAAAGGAATGACCGTAAACATAGTAGAACCTGTCCACTGAAACACAGAATCGACGGGGCGAAGTTCAATATGTTTTGCAAAGATGCCATTAAAGTTGCAATGTAAATTTAACCGCTCCATGAATTCTTTTGACAGCATATCGACGTGCTTGGTTCCCTGTCATCATCAGAAAGAAAAAAAATCTGCTTTTGGTTTATCCGCCTTTAGCAGTGTTTACTCCACAGATTTAACTGAGGATCATGTCTTGTTTTGTTTTTTTTCCTTGCTGATTCCCTGTGCGTTTTGCTGACGGCATCCATGTACGCTCATGCTCAAAATGCGTTAGGCATGAGAATCAACAGAACAAGGCGACATGCATGAGCAAGTACCATGACCCCAACTTGGTAGGTCAACAACCTCTCACTGCCTTTGAGGATATTGTTGGGAGGCCAATAATGTTACATCACTTTGGAAACTCTGCCTTGGTAATACTATAGAGATATATGCAAGCTATCTCTTCTGTCAGTGATGAGCTTTTGTTATCTTGGATCCAAGTAGGAAGGATAGGTCTACAGGATCATGCTAATTAGAGGTCGTCTCACAATAATGACTTCCTGGTGCAATGACAGAGCCTTGCAATTTAAAAAAAATCTAATCAAATTTAAACTACCGTAGCCCTGTGCTGCCTTCATTAATGTCCCTTGCCTGGGAAAAAAAAGCTATTTTATTTCCCAATCAGAGGACTTCCCATTCAAAACAAAGTAGTAGCATGTTTTCTTTCTACCATAGATGTTATCAATTCATCCTCGACCCAATTCCTCAAATCTCACCGAACAACACAAAGAATCGGTCATGTAAACATGATCGCACAATGATAATAAGATGGCAAGAATTTGTTAGCGATTCCGAAATGAGGAATCAAACCTTGTTTTAGTGTAGAGTAAAAACAAAGACAGACTAATGTAGTTCCTCAACAAAAAGTTAAACATAACCTCTATTCGAGTTATTCTCCACGTAAATTCAATGTTCTGAGAAGGCCGCAGAGGTTTGTGAGAGAGCACAATAAACAGCATCGTGGAGAACAAGGACCACACCAGATAGTTCGAGGGCAAAGTTTTAAATAGGGTTTGGTTATGAAACCATATCCTGATAACAAAGGCTCAGTTTAACTCTGGAGTAGCTGCAGACATCCACAGCTCACTTGGGAGGTTTAGTCCACAGCACAACAGACCAACGTCTCCTCCACAAACGTGGGCTTCTGGGAGGAGTAGCAAGAAGAAAGCCCTTGTTGAAAGAAATGCGTAGCGGATCATGTGAGCAGTTTGCTACAGGCCCGAATGGGACACGGCAAAAACGTGGAAGAAGCTACTCGGGTCTGATGAGACCAAAATCAAACCCCCAAAGTGTGAGGTGGAAAGCTAACATCACGCATCACTGCTCTCCTCACAGTGAAACAAGGTGGGGGCAGCATCATGATGTGGGACGGTTTTCCTCAGAACAAAATTGAAG